>NW_027506125.1:0-153648 GCF_021521415.1 Bidens hawaiensis | reverse complement strand
AAACTTAGACAATAACATCTAAGTATGCTCGGAAGGGTTATACAACATCAAACCTTACCCGAAAATACATATTCATCCTTTTTGAAGGTAAAATGCAACACTTTTTGACTTAAACACAATATCAGTTATATTTATCAACAAAAATCATTGTTTAAGAGCAAATGGTGCATTTAGAGATCAAATTTCAGTCATGTGTTTTTTCAAAACAATTTCTTTTCTTTTGCTGAAAAGATCTCAAGTATAGGATCATATTGACTAAGTAGCTTTCTCAATACTTCATTCTCAGCATTATTATGACAGTATAGATAGGTTAACAGCAGGTCTAGACTTAGCATGAATTTCATCGCTTTGGTGATATGATTAAGTTTCAATTAATATGCATAAAGTTAAATGGATAACACATATTGTTTCTGATGCTCCGTATCTATTCTCAAGGCTTATTTGGCTTTCTCCAGATCACCCTAATCCCCCTGGATTTGGTTAAAAACTTTAAATGACAGAACAATTTTAAAATTTAGATATTTCTTTTCAAATATAACAAACATATGTGAGGTTGAACGTTGGACTTACAGGCCACGCAAGTCGGACTTACAGGCCTTTCATTCGGAATGTTTAAAGGACTTATTTGATTGCCTACACCCCTAAAGTTCTAGAATTAACCCACATGTTTGCATTTTCTTTATAAAAAAATTTGTGAACATTTATCAACTTTTGATTGACAAAATATTCGAAATAAGGTAGTTCACATTTGTTCATTGTCATTCTTTTGTAAATATTTCATTTAGAAAACCAAATACCAGCGGGCTTGTGTATGACTGGATATTCACTTTTCTGCCTATCATTTGGAAAGATTTATCTTGGAACATGCATAGACAACAATGTAACTCCACATTAAGCTTAGCAAGTTCTTTATGTTTATATCACCTTTAAATTTTACACATCATGGGAAAGAAACCATACATGTCAATGACTGTACTAAGTGCCTTTTCAGCCTATTAATTCCATATGACTGGCTAAGTAGTCAATGTACTATCATTTCTCATTAAATAAAGTTTAATACTCAGTCACCCCAATATCTCATCATTGTCAGGTAAATGGCTTTCCTGCTTTTCCATAAGTGGTTAACAGGACCAAACATATATGTGAATACATGTCCTTTCAAATCAGAATTATTGACATAATTTTAAGTGGAAGAACAGAAAAACAAGTTACTATTGTCCCAAATGCTTTCAGTTTTCCAGGTTAATAGCTATCCTTTCAATCTGAGAATAGATGATAGGACCAAACATATACAAGTATATTCCCTTCCAACCTGAGCAAATGACATGATTTTAAGAAAAAGTTACTCTTTGAGACTCTTCATTAAAAATATCCTTTTAAGCTTCTATAAAGCATTAAACTGAATAGTATTATCATGTCTCTGCACCATTAACAACCTGCTCTTGCATTTTCAAAATATGTTTGGATCAAACATGTTTCTTAACAATCTTTAGTCATGCATATCATTTTGACTCAAAGACATATTTTGGCCCAAAAAAAAGCATATAATATTCAAATCTTAAACATAAATGACATTATCAAAATAATCAGACTTCACACACTTGCATAGTCTAAAAGATCCTAACAACATCATCAGATCAGATTATTCACATATTCAAACATTTAATCATGACATCAGATAAGCATATAATCAATTTTGACAGTTCAAACTACTTATCATGACATCTTATCAGTCAACTGATAAACAATTTTTAAGCATCAATGATACCTAATTTGCATAGATAATCAGTTAAGCACATATCAGTTAACATCAAAAAGTATCATAATCAAACACACATACACATCATTCACTAAGACTTTGAGAAGATAGTCAGTTTTCACAGTTAAACACACATCATGAATCAGACATCATTAGAGTTGATCATTCCCAGGTCTTTCAAATGAAAGTTGAACCTAGTTCTATCAAGTGGTTTTGTGAATAGGTCAGCCAAATTATCACTTGTATCAACTCTTTTCACTTCAATTAAACCTTTTTCACTACAATCTCTTATGAAGTGATGTCTGATTTTAATGTGCCTGGTCTTGGAATGTTGCACAGGATTCTTAACAATAAAAGATGCAGCAGTATTATCAATGTAAATACGGGCGTTTAGAAAATTCAAACCATAATCCATCATCTGATTCTGAATCTAGAGAACTTGTACAGCAGGAAGATGCAGCAATATACTCAGCTTCTGCAGTTTAGATTGACATTGTGGTCTGCTTCTTGCATTGCCATGAAACCAATCTATCATCCAAAAATTGACAACCTCTTGAGGTGGATTTCCTGCTCATGTTACATCCATCATAGTCACTATCTGTGTATGCAATCAGATCAAATGACTGGTTCTTTGGATACCAAATTCTCAAATCAGGTCTTCCCTTCAAATATCTAAAAATTATCTTGACTGCATTCATGTGAGAAACTTTAGGACTTGATTGGAATCTTGCACAGACACACACAGCAAACATGATATCAGGCCTTGAAGCAGTTAGATACATAAGAGATCTGTAGGTTCCCAGCCGGATCTACACGAGATATCTCGTTTTACGTAGGTGCGGAATCCCTACGTAAGACGTTACGAGTGTAGAAGACGATACGAATAAACACACGTTACAATAAACAAATACACGTTATATTGCAACCTTAAACACGTGATATGTATCACTAATACTGGACTCGTTACACGTAAACTGAATACTCTGATTGAATCCCTCCTAATGTTATTGATTAAGCCGTAACCTAATCAATATATAACACGACAACTTCGCCTGGCATGTTCAGGCGAAGTTGTCACTAACTTCGCTTAGTTCACAAGTTCGCCTGTATAAGCGAACTTGTGAGCTAACTTCGCTTACATACAAACACAAAACCAAACGACTCGATTACAGACACTAGACACTGAACTACTGACATCATGTACCAACAGACTCCCCCTTGGCAGTAGCTTCATCTCTTTATCTTCAAACACGTGTCTTGTAATCTTCAACAATCTTGAATCTTCATCTTTAAGCAATCACTCCTTCTCGTACACATACCGAAACAACTCTTTGATATTTCCTCGCTTCGTCTTTCCAAGCAGGAATATAAAAGATTTTCTTCTCATTCATCACCTGCATATCAGTTCGAGACAGGTTCACTAGATGCATCGGATCATAGACTCTCAGCAGCTCTTGTTCATCTTCGTCTTCCATCACTGCTTCAGCTGTCTCACAATCTACATACCACCACTTCAACTCTTTGAGCACATCCTTGGGCATTTGTTTCATCGGCACTTCTTTCAAACACCGGATCGGTTTATACTTCATAATCATCCAAGGCTTGCCATCTGCTCTCAACCCTCTATCTTTATCTTTGATAAGTTTACCCTTCTGTGGTTTCAGCAGCTCGAACTTCTTTTCCTTTATACTCTCCTTCCATACTATCTTCCCGATGACTCTAGCCATATTATCATCACTTCGATTTATCAATCCCAATCTGGCTAAGTCTTTCACTTCACATTCTGGCAGTGTGTTCAACGATCTCAACATTCTTTTGAAGTACTGAATACCATCATATCTCTTAATCACGAAGAGCCTCAACTGCTCATCGTATATCCAGCAAGTAATCCCTTTTCTCACTTCAGCATAGCCTCTAATGTTGTAAGTCTTCTTAAACATAGTAGGGACCGCTGGTTTCTTCGTTTGACGAACCACTGAGCATAGCCTAATTTCCATCTAGGCTGCTCTTCCCATTCAGTCTCATCATTTCCAATCTCTTTACTCATATCTGCGTTATCGACTTCTGGAATCTCATGCTCTACATTCTCTTCTACTATCTCTCCCTCTTCTATCTCATCATCAATCACAATCTGTTCACCAATCTTCTCTATCTCATCACTCGGTAATACATCATCATCACACATAAAGTCATCATCCATCTCCTCAACCTCCACTACCACCACATCATCACCACCAGCTGCAGTTGTCGACTCCCCCTGAGTTGTGGAAGTCCCAAGAGCTTGTACAGTTCTTGGCAACTCACCACCTGCACCTTTCGATGCATTGGGTTCATCGTCTCGATCATTTCTCCTCTTGGTCCTCAACTCATCGCCTTTACAGCTCGTCTCCCCCTGAGATGCCAAGAACTCCTTCAGAGCATCTATGATTTTTCCATGTTCTACCAGCAGGGACGACTGCATCTGATTCTCTGCAACTAGGCGTTGAATAGCCTGGGTCTGGATAAGATTAATACTTGACTGCTCTACCACGACCCGTTCAAGTGCTGCTATGTAACGATTCCGGCAAATCCAGGTATACCCTAGCCGGTATATACTATTTACGTGTCATTTAATATTGATTATATGAGTTATAGTACGTATATACGAGTATATATGATTCATAGTACGAATCATACTCGATTATATAGTGAATCGTATTGGAATTACAATTAACCAATGAACGATTATTGAAACCCGAACGAATCGGGAATTACATTATAGACGAAGTATATAATGTTTAGTGATATTTACGAAGTATTAATGCTTCGGGATAAGTAAATTATAGCACAGAAAAAGGATTTCGATTTATTAGTACGTCGGTACGCTAAACGAAACCTTTAACACCAAACCAAGCAAGAGACGATCAATCAAGCCGAAAAAGATGCATAATTATTAATAATATGATGTTTTAATGTCATGGGTTAAGTTTTTAAAGTTTTCAAATCAGTTTTATGTAAATTTTATTTTAACCCTAAAAACGACCATTTTATGCTCGTTTTAAGCCGAATTACGAGTTTAAACGAGAAACGAACTGAACCAGACTATCCACAACATTATCCGGATTGTGTAATCCAAATGTGTGGCCATGGTTTGAGATGTGGGCCCCCCCCCACACCACCACTTGGCCGGCCTTGTTATACACACACACATTCCATTTTTCTTTTTTTTACTTCACAAACTCTCTCAAATTCTCTCAAGTCTTCAAGTATTCTTCCAAATCATCAAGTTTTAACCAAAATTTTCAAGGTATATACATGTTTTAAGGCTTGATTCTTGTTTATAACTCTATAATCTTGAGAAAAGGAAGTTTCATGTGAAAAATGGGTGAAAACCCGAGATGGAACCGATTCTCGTGTGATCAAGGGATGTATACAAGTTATACAAAGGATCTTGATCCAAGTGATGAGTTAAAAGTGTTTAGAACGAAATTTTACGGTTGAAATATTGTCAAATGAGTTTTCCATGTGAAAGACGGGTGAAAGCTCGAGATGAAACCGACTCTTGCATAATCAAGAGATGTATACATGTTATACAAGAGATCTTGGTCCAAGAAATGAGTAAAAAGAGTCGAGAACGGATTTTTACGGTTAAAACCTTTGTTTTTACTTAAAAACGACACTATGAAAGAAATGGTTTGATTGTTGGTATAGTTTGCTTGGTATAGTGTTATTGTGCTTGTAAGTGTTGTATCTAGTGGCTAGCAAAGGCTAGAAACCCGGATCTTTGCGATCTAACGCTAGAAAACACAAGATAGTTCGGTTTTCGTGTGATTTAGTGATTTTGGACAGATTGTAGTGTGCTTAGAGTCGGGTCACGAAATTTCACAGAGATGATCTACACATGAAAATATGAGATCTGTGAATTTTTGGTAATTTTTGGATAAAAGATGAATATTTGGTGAATTTAATGCTCGGTTTTGGCCAAAAATGGTGAAAAATAGCTAAACTTGATGAAAAATTCTGAAAAATTTAGGATAAGCTTTTTATAACATATAAAAGTCACACACAAAATTTGAGCTCGGTTGGAAAAGTCTAAAGGGGCTTTTCGGTAAAACGAGTTCTAGGGCTTTCTAGCTCGGTTTTTTGTGAAAATGGCTTGAAATATGAGTTCTGGGTTCTGGAAAAATTCCAGGGAGTCATGAGAATGGCAGGGATCATCCCGGAAAAATTTGGGAATTTTCTAAAGTCTTTTGATATTTTTGACATATTTAGTGTTTTAATAAGGTTTAAAAATAGATAAATAAATGTAAATATAAGAAAATAAATCTGGAAAATTTTTATAAAGTTTCTTACTGTCAAAATAAGTTTTGTGCAAAATTTCAAGACCCGAGACTAAACGGGTAATTATTTGTGCTAAAAAGAACATAAAAACAAATTTCTTAAGCTAAAACGTGTAAACCGGCAAAACTCGCATAAGCGAGCTGACTGGTATATAAAAACCTAAAAATTGACCATTTTCATAAAACTAAGTAAATTAAGTAAAAATAAATCATCCGAAAATAATTCGGATGATTTGGGTAATTTTACCCGATTTTACTGTTTCCGGCACCTAAATGACGGAAACGGGCCCCGCGGCCAAACGGGGTGTCCAAACCGAGCTCTAATTTCATCACTTTAACTAAATTAACAGTCAAACACCATTTTTGGGTTAAGTGTGAATAAACTCATTTTTGAAACTAAAAACGGATAACCGTGCTAGGCACGCAAATCAAGAAAATCATAAAAATGATAATTTTGACCGTCAGACTCTAAGCAATGTCACATTGTCCCCGGATCGAGTACAGTACTGGGTTAACAATGTCCCCAGATGTACCGATTAACACGGATTTAATTTACGGGAATTATATAGTAACGACTAGATATTATATTACAGATCCAGGCACGTAGCTGTTCATTGTATTACCCACCGACTCACAAAAAGGTGAGTTTTCACGAGCCCCTTTTTCTAAACTGTTTTAAATATTTTCCCGGGGCGGAAAGCATGTATTTGTTAAAGTATTTAAGTACATACTGATCGTATGGAAATACTTGTATATTTAAATATATATATGGTTTGATTCTTAGAATATATAAATGGTTTATCGTGTGGGATTGTTCTGGGGTAACATAGTTCCCAGGGGGTATTATTGTTCTGGGGTAACATAGTTCCCAGGGGTTATCGTTGTTCTGGGGTAACATAGTTCCCAGAGGTTATTCTTGTTCTGAGGTAACATAGTTCCCAGAGGTTATTATTGTTCTGGGGTAACATAGTTCCCAGAGGTTATTATTGTTCTGGGCTAACATAGTTCCCAGAGGTTATTATTGTTCTGGGGTAACATAGTTCCCAGGGGTTATTATTGTTCTGGGTAACATAGTTCCCAGAGGTTATTACTGTTCTGGGGTAACATAGTTCCCAGAGGTTATTACTGTTCTGGGGTAACATAGTTCCCAGCATAATTTCATTGCTAATAAATGGTTATTAAAATGATCTGTCAGTGTTTATTTAATTTAGTGAAACTCACCAACTATTCGTAGTTGACCCGTTTTCTTACATGTTTTCTAGGTATACCCAAGATGGAATGATTGAAATGTGCTTAATGATCTGTGCTACTTGTTGGAAGCTTGCTGATCTATATTTTGTAATGAATATATTAATGTCTTATCGGTAAAACTCGTGTGTAACACCTAGACAGTGACGGAACTAGCTACAATGTAATATGATATAAATTAATGTAGTGGTATTTTCTTTATAAGCAATGCTGTTGATATCAGATGTGTCTGTTGCATCCCGTGTACGTTTCCGCTGCGGTTACGGGGTGTTACAGAACTTGGTATCAGAGCCATTGGTTATAAAGAATTAGGATGTCTGAAAGAGATACCTAAAATATAACCAGTAGCTCAAGTATTATAGGATCTGAATATCAACTAATAATTTATTGTGACGGGATCTGGATGAACTTGGATGGACAAGTGAGTTATTATGGTCCGGAACATAATAACAGACTTGTCTGCACGGGAGAATTCAGGGGAAGTCACGAGGAACTTTAAATAGGTAAAATTGGCAACATATGTGTAAATATATGATAATATTATTATGTGGTAAAGTTGTATAAATAAGTATGTATTAATTTGATTATGAATTACACTATGAAAAGAACTATATGCTTGTTAACTTTTGTGCAGGTAAAAATGTCAAGCCCGCATAGCTTATCTGTAGAGGAGGATCCGGAGGAGGTTAGCCCCGGAAACTCCGGGAGCTTACACGTGTCATCTGACTCCGAGCCTAGCGAGGCGAGTCACAGGAGCTCGAGCCAGTCCTCCCCGACCCGGATCGTCAGATCCCCTACTCCCCTCGCACCGCAGGCCACCTCTGTCCCTCCGGGATTTGGTCCCCGCCTTACGGCGCGGATCAGCATTCCGCGTGTCCCACCGACCTCTCCCCCACCCCGACCTGCTACTCGTCGGGGAGAGTCCTCATCCCAGCCCGAGCCGATGGCTCTACCTGTCTGGGGCCTTCCCAGACAGGAGCGGGAGGCGGTAGCCTGGCTACGAGTGCTCACAGAGCAAGTAAATGAGCACTCAGCCGCCCTGACCGTGGGGGTACAGAGACGAGTGTACCTTGGTGACCGCATACTGGATTGCCAGTATGCAATCGACCGGTTGACCAGGGAGTGCTCGTACTCCCTAATGATGGTTCAGCGGTTAGAGGCGTGGCTCCGGGGGGTGGTGGCAGTAGTGGTGGCGTTGGTGGCAGTGATGATGTGGTGGGCATACCACCGTGTTTAGTAGTTATGTTTGGATGGGGTTAGTCAGGGACCATTTTCTTTTTGATACTCTGTGTAAGTAGTTAGTGGTGATACTAACATGGAGTGAATCTTGGTTAGCTATGATACAACCACTGGCCCCTAGGGTGGGTCTCTTTTGGGCATATCTTTATAGATACTTTTGGGTATCATTCAAGCACTGACTCTTTTATGGGTTATGTCGAGATGATACCGACATAGGGCCCTTGTAATAAAACTTAGTTATGTAATGTTGACTGGAAAGTATGTAAACTGATGTTTGTGTAATATGTATCCATGTTTACTAATGAATGAAATATGTATTGTGTTTTATAATTTGAGATGGTATTGATTATATGTATTTCTTGATGTTGTGTAGAATGGCACCGAAACGATCAACGAAAACATCGGAAATAGATGTGAGCCGTTTGATTGCTCAACAGTTGGAGGCGGCGATACCGGATATAGTATCGCGCATCGCCGCCAGCATTAATAACTCGACCAATCCAACCCCTCCGAGCAATCAAACGCCCATAAATAATGAAGGGGAACAAAATGCTAATCCTCCAAGGAATGATAACACTATTCCGAGTAATGACGCACCGCCTAGGGTGGTCGTTACTGACAGCAATGGCCCTATACCTACGGTAGAGACAAACCGTACTGAACCATTCGTGCATCCAGGGGATGTTCGATCAAGGATTTTATGTTGTGCAAGCCATTAGAGTTTAGCGGGTCTGAAGGACCGAATGGGTTAGTTAAATGGATAGAGAAAATAGAATCAGTGGTGAATATTAGCAACTGTCCCGAGGATTGTGTCGTTAAGTACGCCACTTGTACATTCACCGACCATGCCTTGACATGGTGGAACACCATAGTACAAACTCGAGGTCAGGCGGCGACAAACTGCATGACCTGGACAGAGCTTAAGGCTCTCGTTTTGGAACATTTCTGCCCAAAGAATGAATTACAGAAACTGGAAAATGAGTTGTGGAACCTGGAAATGCAGGGGGCGGATCATTTGGGATATACAAACCGGTTCAATGAGCTGTCACGATTATTACCATGGTTGGTCACCCCAGAGGCAAAAAGGGTGGAGCGTTATATTTGGGGACTAACTCCAGTAGTGAGGAGTATAGTTAACGCGGGGGGACACCAAACGTATGAGGGTGCAGTGACACAGGCCGGTATTGTCACGTATGATTTCTTAAGGAGTGGATCACTAAAGGTGACAGGAGAGTCTGCTGGGGGAAAGCGAGGTACGTATGACAATAGGATCCGGGAGAAGCAGCAAGGTAAACGGGCTAGACCCACTGCCCGGAACTACGCTATGACTAGTTCGGGCGGAAGGCAAGAACCGCAGAAGGGAACGTTTCCTAAGTGTGGGAAATGTGGTTACCACCATGGTGGCGTGTGCAAAGAGGTGGTGTGCCACCGGTGCGGCAGGATTGGGCACACAGCACCAAAATGTAGGACAAACCTGAACAACCTAAATCGACAACCGCAACCAATTCGTGCTCAACCATTTAGGACCCAACCAGCCCTGCAGCAAAACCCGCAAGGAAACCAAATGGTGACCACTAGCCGTGCCTGCTATGAATGCGGCAGCACGGATCACTTCAAAAGAAACTGCCCGAAACTGAACCAAGGAGGAAACGGGAGACAACCCACGGGTCAGGCATCGTCATCCAACCCGGCGAAAAGCCGAGCTTTCGTGATAGGGGCGAGCGAAGCACGCCAGGACCCCAGCGTAGTGACAGGTACATTCCTTGTTTCTGACCATTACGCTTCAGTATTATTTGATACGGGTGCTGATAGAAGTTTTGTCTCCGTTAAATTCCTATTAATAGCAAACATGCCGGTTAGTGAATCCATAGAACCCTATACCGTAGAAGTCGCTAACGGTAAGACCATGATAGTCAATCAAATCGTTCGGAATTGTCCTTTTATTCTAAACGAACAATCCTTTCTGATTGACTTGTTACCGGTAGAACTGGGTAGTTTTGATGTGATAGTGGGAATGGATTGGTTAGCACGCAACAAGGTAGAAATAAATTGTGAAAAGAAAGTCGTCAAGATCCGGGTGTCGGATGACGAGGAGGTATTAGTGCAGGGAGAAAAATCCGGCACCATGATACCATTTATATCCCACCTCAAGGTGTTGAAATATATACGTCAGGGATGTGTGGCGTATCTAGCGAGCCTGACGGCCGCTGATTCTGAGGAAAAACGGGTGGACGATATTCCCGTGGTACGCGAATTTCCACAAGTTTTTCCAGAGGAACTTCCTGGATTACCGCCAACCCGACAGGTCGAATTCAGAATCGATCTGTTACCACAAGCTGGCCCTGTTGCTAAGGCCCCTTACAGACTTGCACCGTCCGAGATGCAAGAATTATCCAACCAGTTGCAGGAATTGTTGGATAAGGGATTTATTCGTCCCAGCTATTCCCCGTGGGGTGCACCTGTACTATTTGTGAAAAAGAAGGACGGAAGCCTTCGAATGTGCATTGACTACAGGGAATTGAACAAGTTAACCATCAAAAATAGGTATCCTCTTCCCCGAATCGATGATTTGTTCGACCAACTACAAGGTGCGAGCTATTTCTCAAGATTGATCTTAGATCGGGATACCACCAAGTTAAAATTCAGGAGGAGGTTATCCCAAAAACCGCGTTTCGGACTCGCTACGGCCACTATGAATTTTTAGTTATGCCTTTTGGACTAACAAATGCGCCAGCGGTGTTCATGGATCTCATGAACCGAGTCTGTAAACCCTATCTTGACAAATTCGTCATCGTGTTTATTGACGATATTTTGATATACTCGAAGAGTAAAGAAGAACACGAGCGACATTTGAGGTTAATTTTGGAACTTTTGGATCAGGAGAAGTTGTATGCGAAATTCTCCAAATGTAACTTCTGGTTACAAGAAGTGCAATTCCTTGGTCACATTATAAATCATCAAGGAATACACGTCGATCCAAGTAAGATTGAAGCAATTAAGAATTGGCAAGCACCTAAATCTCCAAAGGAAATCCGCCAATTCTTAGGCTTAGCTGGGTACTATCGTCGATTTATTGAGAATTTTTCCAGCATTGCCCAACCTTTAACCCTGCTGACCCAAAAGGATCGAAGGTATGATTGGGGTGAAGAGCAGGAAGCGGCGTTTCAAACGCTAAAGCAAAGATTGTGCCAAGTGCCAATCTTAAGTCTCCCCGACGGAGACGATGGATTTGTTGTATATTGTGACGCATCCCGTAAAGGGTTAGGATGCGTGTTGATGCAAAATAAATAGGTCATAGCCTATGCGTCTCGACAGTTAATAGTTCATGAGAAAAACTACACTACTCATGACTTGGAACTGGGAGCAGTCATCTTTGCAATTAAAATCTGGAGACACTATCTCTACGGTACAAAGTGCACCATCTTCACTGATCATAAAAGTTTGCAACACATATTCGATCAGAAAGAACTGAATATGAGGCAACGAAGATGGGTTGAGTTGCTGAGTGACTATGACTGTGACATTCGATATCACCCCGGCAAGGCTAACGTCGTAGCCGATGCCTTGAGTAGGAATGATCAGGTTAAACCATTGCGAGTGCGGGCGTTGGGTATGATAGTCCGGTCAAACCTTTCAGATTTGATCCGAGTCGCTCAACGCGAGGCGTTGAAAGAGGACCAATTGGATAAAGAAGGACTTTACGGGAATGAGAAGAATTTCGAACAGCGTGTGGACGAAATTCTCTATTTCAAAAATCGGATTTGGATCCCGACCCTCCATGACCTTCGTGATTTGATCATGGATGAAGCGCATAAATCGAAATATTCCATACATCCGGGATCAGATAAAATGTACAAGGATGTGAAAGAATTTTACTGGTGGCCAGGTATGAAAAAGAATATAGCCACATACGTCGGCAAGTGTACGACGTGTGCGAGAGTTAAGGCGGAGCACCAGAAACCCTCGGGAATGCTACAACAGCCGGAAATTCCCGAATGGAAGTGGGAGCAGATCACAATGGATTTTGTGACACATCTCCCCAAGACACCCCGAGGTCATGATGCGATTTGGGTAATCGTGGATCGATTAACCAAATCGGCACATTTTATTCCGATTAGGAATACTTTTAACACTGAGAGACTTGCGCAGATTTATATAAATGAAATAGTGTCTCGTCATGGCATCCCCATCTCGATCATCTCCGATAGGGATAGCCATTTCACCTCCAAACTTTGGCAAGCTGTCCAAGAAGCATTGGGAACACGTATTGACCTAAGCACAGCTTACCACCCTCAGACCGATGGTCAGTCTGAGAGGACCATTCAAACTTTGGAGGATTTGCTTCGTGCTTGCGTACTGGACTTTAAGGGAAATTGGGATCAACATCTCCCACTCGTTGAATTTTCCTATAATAACAGTTATCACAGCAGTATAAAGGCAGCACCTTATGAAGCATTGTATGGGCGGAAGTGCCGATCACCACTTTGCTGGTCTGAAGTGGGTGACTCGCAGGTCATTAGATCGGATCTGGTCCAGGAGACGACCAGCAAGATTCTTGAAATTAAGAACAACCTGAAAGCCGCGCGGGATCGGCAGAAGAGTTATGCCGATAACCGTCGAAAACCGTTGTCATTTGAGAAGGGGGAAAAGGTATATTTGAAAGTATCACCGTGGAAGGGTGTGGTTAGATTTGGAAAGGCGGGGAAGTTGGCCCCTAGATATATTGGACCATTCATTATTACTGCGAAAATCGGTCCTGTAGCATACCGATTAGAACTGCCTGAGGAACTAAGTGCAGTTCATAACGTGTTTCATGTGTCAAATTTGAAAAGATGTCTGGCGGATGAGACATCGGTGTTACCCTTAGAGGGTGTTCAAATAAGTGATAGGCTCAACTTCGTAGAGGAGCCCATCGAAATAGTGGACGGTAAGATCAAGCAACTTAGACACAATAAGATCTCGTTGGTCAAAGTTAGATGGAATTCGCAACGAGGCCCAGAATTTACTTGGGAACGAAAGGATGAATTTCGGAAGAAATACCCCCACCTATTTCCTCAAAAGGAAGTAGTTGACATGTAAAATTTCGAGGACGAAATTTTTATAACGGGGGGAGAATGTAACGATTCCGGCAAATCCAGGTATACCCTAGCCGGTATATACTATTTACGTGTCATTTAATATTGATTATATGAGTTATAGTACGTATATACGAGTATATATGATTCATAGTACGAATCATACTCGATTATATAGTGAATCGTATTGGAATTACAATTAACCAATGAACGATTATTGAAACCCGAACGAATCGGGAATTACATTATAGACGAAGTATATAATGTTTAGTGATATTTACGAAGTATTAATGCTTCGGGATAAGTAAATTATAGCACAGAAAAAGGATTTCGATTTATTAGTACGTCGGTAC
Organism: Bidens hawaiensis; assembly: GCF_021521415.1. Classification (NCBI taxonomy): domain Eukaryota; kingdom Viridiplantae; phylum Streptophyta; class Magnoliopsida; order Asterales; family Asteraceae; genus Bidens; species Bidens hawaiensis. The sequence goes on along the minus strand of NW_027506125.1, from coordinate 139,655 downwards.
GCTAAACGAAACCTTTAACACCAAACCAAGCAAGAGACGATCAATCAAGCCGAAAAAGATGCATAATTATTAATAATATGATGTTTTAATGTCATGGGTTAAGTTTTTAAAGTTTTTAAATCAGTTTTATGTAAATTTTATTTTAACCCGAAAAACGACCATTTTATGCTCGTTTTAAGCCGAATTACGAGTTTAAACGAGAAACGAACTGAACCAGACTATCCACAACATTATCCGGATTGTGTAATCCAAATGTGTGGCCATGGTTTGAGATGTGGGCCCCCCCCACACCACCACTTGGCCGGCCTTGTTATACACACACACATTCCATTTTTCTTTTTTTTACTTCACAAACTCTCTCAAATTCTCTCAAGTCTTCAAGTATTCTTCCAAATCATCAAGTTTTAACCAAATTTTCAAGGTATATACATGTTTTAAGGCTTGATTCTTGTTTATAACTCTATAATCTTGAGAAAAGGAAGTTTCATGTGAAAAATGGGTGAAAACCCGAGATGGAACCGATTCTCGTGTGATCAAGGGATGTATACAAGTTATACAAAGGATCTTGATCCAAATGATGAGTTAAAAGTGTTTAGAACGAAATTTTACGGTTGAAATATTGTCAAATGAGTTTTCCATGTGAAAGACGGGTGAAAGCTCGAGATGAAACCGACTCTTGCATAATCAAGAGATGTATACATGTTATACAAGGGATCTTGGTCCAAGAAATGAGTAAAAAGAGTCGAGAACGGATTTTTACGGTTAAAACCTTTGTTTTTACTTAAAAACGACACTATGAAAGAAATGGTTTGATTGTTGGTATAGTTTGCTTGGTATAGTGTTATTGTGCTTGTAAGTGTTGTATCTAGTGGCTAGCAAAGGCTAGAAACCCGGATCTTTGCGATCTAACGCTAGAAAACACAAGATAGTTCGGTTTTCGTGTGATTTAGTGATTTTGGACAGATTGTAGTGTGCTTAGAGTCGGGTCACGAAATTTCACAGAGATGATCTACACATGAAAATATGAGATCTGTGAATTTTTGGTAATTTTTGGATAAAAGATGAATATTTGGTGAATTTAATGCTCGGTTTTGGCCAAAAATGGTGAAAAATAGCTAAACTTGATGAAAAATTCTGAAAAATTTAGGATAAGCTTTTTATAACATATAAAAGTCACACACAAAATTTGAGCTCAGTTGGAAAAGTCTAAAGGGGCTTTTCGGTAAAACGAGTTCTAGGGCTTTCTAGCTCGGTTTTTTGTGAAAATGGCTTGAAATATGAGTTCTGGGTTCTGGAAAAATTCCAGGGAGTCATGAGAATGGCAGGGATCATCCCGGAAAAATTTGGGAATTTTCTAAAGTCTTTTGATATTTTTGACATATTTAGTGTTTTAATAAGGTTTAAAAATAGATAAATAAATGTAAATATAAGAAAATAAATCTGGAAAATTTTTATAAAGTTTCTTACTGTCAAAATAAGTTTTGTGCAAAATTTCAAGACCCGAGACTAAACGGGTAATTATTTGTGCTAAAAAGAACATAAAAACAAATTTCTTAAGCTTAAAACGTGTAAACCGGCAAAACTCGCATAAGCGAGCTGACTGGTATATAAAAACCTAAAAATTGACCATTTTCATAAAACTAAGTAAATTAAGTAAAAATAAATCATCCGAAAATAATTCGGATGATTTGGGTAATTTTACCCGATTTTACTGTTTCCGGCACCTAAATGACGGAAACGGGCCCCGCGGCCAAACGGGGTGTCCAAACCGAGCTCTAATTTCATCACTTTAACTAAATTAACAGTCAAACACCATTTTTGGGTTAAGTGTGAATAAACTCATTTTTGAAACTAAAAACGGATAACCGTGCTAGGCACGCAAATCAAGAAAATCATAAAAATGATAATTTTGACCGTCAGACTCTAAGCAATGTCACAATCTGAGTCCTTAGAAGTGTCACGGGGTTAACATTGTCCCCTGATCGAGTACAGTACTGGGTTAACAATGTCCCCAGATGTACCGATTAACACGGATTTAATTTACGGGAATTATATAGTAACGACTAGATATTATATTACAGATCCAGGCACGTAGCTGTTCATTGTATTACCCACTGACTCACAAAAAGGTGAGTTTTCACGAGCCCCTTTTTCTAAACTGTTTTAAATATTTTCCCGGGGCGGAAAGCATGTATTTGTTAAAGTATTTAAGTACATACTGATCGTATGGAAATACTTGTATATTTAAATATATATATGGTTTGATTCTTAGAAGATATAAATGGTTTATCGTGTGGGATTGTTCTGGGGTAACATAGTTCCCAGGGGGTATTATTGTTCTGGGGTAACATAGTTCCCAGGGGTTATCGTTGTTCTGGGGTAACATAGTTCCCAGAGGTATTATTGTTCTGGGGTAACATAGTTCCCAGAGGTTATTATTGTTCTGGGGTAACATAGTTCCCAGAGGTTATTATTGTTCTGGGGTAACATAGTTCCCAGGGGTTATTATTGTTCTGGGGTAACATAGTTCCCAGGGGTTATTAGTGTTCTGGGGTAACATTGTTCCCAGAGGTTATTACTGTTCTGGGGTAACATAGTTCCCAGCATAATTTCATTGCTAATAAATGGTTATTAAAATGATCTGTCAGTGTTTATTTAATTTAGTGAAACTCACCAACTATTCGTAGTTGACCCGTTTTCTTACATGTTTTCTAGGTATACCCAAGATGGAATGATTGAAATGTGCTTAATGATCTGTGCTACTTGTTGGAAGCTTGCTGATCTATATTTTGTAATGAATATATTAATGTCTTATCGGTAAAACTCGTGTGTAACACCTAGACAGTAACGGAACTAGCTACAATGTAATATGATATAAATTAATGTAGTGGTATTTTCTTTATAAGCAATGCTGTTGATATCAGATGTGTCTGTTGCATCCCGTGTACGTTTCCGCTGCGGTTACGGGGTGTTACATGCTATTCGTTCAGAGTCTGATAGGGTTGCATCGAAATCAAACCTCATATGAGATATATCGTGAGTGTACTGAGGAGGGATTGCCGATGTATCCGGGACCTCAGAAGTAGACGTAACCGCAGGTGGTATCGTCACCGATAACCCTGCAGTGGCTACAACCATCGACTCAATAATATGTGCCACGACCTCCGTTGGAGTAAGAGTTGGAGGTGGCAACGAGACAATCTCCGGAGCCGATAGTTGAAATGAAGTGAGTGGGAGGCCAAATGAAGATGAGGTAACCACCACGGTAATGTCCGTGGCGCTTGGCCTTGTAACCTGTAATGATGAGGGAACCATTGTTATACCGGATAGTGCGGGTGGGGTGAAACGTACCACCGTGGAGCTCTCACCGGCTCCCGATCCTGCACCTATCCGTTCCCTTCTTGATCTCCGGATCAACTGTTGAACTTCTTCTTCATAGTCTGACTCACTATCATCATCAGCTCTCTTTCTTTTCCCATGAGTCCGTTCATGTGTTACCAAAATCCGTCTCGCTTCGGTCAATTCATCATCAGAATCTGAGTCAGCCACCGTTGTAGCTGCCCTAGTAACATTCACACCCGAAGCTTGTTCAACCGAGACCTGTACATTCTCCTCTGGATCAACGCTTTCCATGTCAAAAAATCCCTGACCGCCAAACTCTGCGTCAAGATCCATGTTCTCCTCCGGTGACACAACAGGAGCAGCAGGTATAGCTTGAGGTGCTCCTGCCTGTTGTGGTGCCGGGTCCCGAAACTCGTCCCCACGAGCAGGCACATACCCCGGGTTGATTAAGTACCCGAATAGTGGAGTATGTCGAGGACGGAGCTCAGGTTTGCTCCTCGCACTGGAGGATCTGCATTGGGCAAAGATCCTTTTGCTCACACTTTCTACGTATCGGATTGGTCGGCGCTGAGGCAGCGTTGGAGCAACATGATCCAAGATCATTTGGAGAAATCTTGAATACATGATAAATCTCTCACGCGCCACCGCTCTTCGTTGTCGATCGATCTCATAGAAGACCATCTGACTAAAGCTGTAACGCTTATTATAAGTCAGAGCAGTCTTTGCCGACTGCATGGTCGCGCCCATGCCATCAGTGCCCGCCTTTCTCCCTGACATGCAAACAATCATGACATGCATGAGAAAGCGCCACTGGTCAAGTAAAAACCCCTTCCTTCTCTGCGTATCTCCCAAGGGACCTGAGTATCCCATCCTCAAAAACGCTCCATCATAGAAAGGAGCTACAAAGTCTGTCGGGTCATCCCTCGTCTCATCTCCAAAACGTAAAGCCGCCCGGATCTGTTCAGATGAGAACTGAACAATGTGATTGTTGACTGTTGCTCGCATCACCGGGGGCTCGACCCTACAATCATATTCCACGGTCTGCCAAAAATCCTTAATGTTTGGCAAGGATATTGGCAATGTTGTCGTAATCGCGTGGAATAGACGCGAGCGTAGTAGGAATGTGATGATTTCGCGGAAATCATCAACTCCGCTCGCCTCCGGGTCTAATGTTATATACATGTTGTGACCCGGGAAGAACTGTCTCTGGTTATCACCACCGTCATCACCGCCTGCACCACCTATAGCAGCCATACCAGCTTAGGCTTGCCTTTGAGATACCGTAGAATCCTCTTCGCACCCTTCAAGTGAGATTCCTTTGGGTTTGCCTGAAAGCGAGCACAAAGACAAACATCAAACATTATATCAGGCCTAGAAGCAGATAAGTACATTAAAGAACCTATTATTGCCCGATATTGAGTTGGGTCGACGTCTGCATCATTGTCTGAATCAGCACCCAATTTGTGGTTGACGCAGACTGGAGTATCGTATGGAGTGCTGTCCTCCATCTTGAAGCGTTTGAGAACATCATGGACATACTTGGTCGGATGAATGAACATCCCATCTTTCTTCTGATCAACCTGCAGTCCTAAAAAGAATGTTAGTTCACCCATAGCACTCATTTCAAATCTCTTCTTCATGACGGCCTCAAACTCCTGACACATCGCGACTTTTGATGCAGCAAAGATGATGTCGTCTATGTAGACTTGCACCAGTAGAAAGTCGCTCCCTTTTCTTTTGAAGAACAAAGTGCTATCAATCTTTCCTCTTTCAAACTCATTCTCAAGCAAGTAGTCGGATAGTGTGGAATACCAGGCACGAGGGGCCTGATGTAGCCCATACAGTGCTTTACTTAGCTTGTATACTTGATCAGGAAAGTCTGGGTCAGGAAAACCCGGAGGTTGCTCAACGTACACAACCTCATCGACTTTACCGTTTAGGAACGCACTCTTCACATCCAACTGAAATACCTTCATCTCCTTATGTGCAGCAAATGCCAAAAACAAACGAATGGCTTCCAATCTCGCGACAGGAGCAAACACCTCATTATAATCGATCCCCTCTTGCTGATTAAAGCCTTTTACAACTAGCCTCGCCTTGTTCCTGATAATAATCCCTTTCTCATCTCTCTTGCATTTGAAGACCCATTTTGTGCCAATCGCATGCACATTCTTTGGTTTTGCAACCAAGTTCCATACCTCCATCTTCTTAAACTGGGCTAATTCTTCTTGCATGGCTTCGACCCACAAGTTGTCCTTGAGAGCCATTTGATAGTTCTTTGGTTCAATCTGGCTGATGAAGCAGTGTACAAGCACTCGTTGATTATGCCTGAATCTTTAATGCTTGTATAAACACATGTGTGCTCATTCAAGCTTTGTCTTGTTTGTACACCGTCGGACAGATCACCTATCACATTCTCCAATGGGTGATTTTTGTGAACTCTCGTAGTCGGAACCGCACTGACATCTAGATTGTCTTCCAGGTTCGAAGGTAGCTCATCAGTGGGTGATTGTTGTTGAGAGTGAAACGGATTGAAAAATTCTTCTTCAGTAGAGGCAGCAGGGGTATCGACAGCTTTTGACGAGGAAGGCTGACATTCATCATACTTTGGTCGTTGCACATAATTGTCTTCCTCATCAAAAATCATCTTCGAAGCAATTCTTTCATCTACTTCTGCACAATCCAAGTAAGGTATGTTAAAAGATTTGAAAAGTCTATCATAGTCGAAAACCCCAGCGGGTCCCGTGCTTGGTTTTGGTGATTTGTAAGTTGTGATATCAGTGTTACACACCACCTCAACCTTGCTGGTCGATGTATTAAAGACACGTCTGTTGGAAGTCCCAACAACATATCCGACTAAAATTCCTTCGTCGGCTACTTCACCAAATTTAGAATTTGTCATTAATATCGAACACGGGGACCCGAATGGTTCAAGACCACTCAAGTGCTTTCTCCCATGCATAAGTTCATAACATGTTTTATTTAATCTTTTAACGGTTAACACTCGATTAAGGATATAACACGCTGTTGCAACAGCTTCAGCCAAGAACACCACAGGAAGTTTCGAATCAGCCAGCATGGTTCAGGCTCCTTCAATTAACGTTCTGTTCTTCCTCTCAGCCACTCCATTTTGTTACGGAGTATACGGAGCGCTGTACTGGTGTTCGATTCCTTTCTGTAAGCAGAAGAGCTCCATCTGATAGTTCTTGAACTCAGTCCCATTGTCACTCCTGATGTATTTAACTCTTTTTCCCATAATGTTCTCAACTTTGGTAATCAAATTTATCACCATCTGAACCGTTTCATCCTTTGACTTCAGGAAATATACCCAAGAGTATCGAGAGAAATCATCAGTGATCACCAAGCAGTAAGATGTTCCTCCTAGGCTTTTTGCATTCACGGGACCAAAGAGATCCATGTGAAGTAAGTCTAGGGTACTGACAATTGAGTTAACCTTCTTGGTGCGATGGGATTTCTTGTGTTGCTTTCCCTTTTTGCACGATAAGCATTGGTCTTCAAAGTTGAAATTCTTCAAGGGACACCCAGCACAAGCCCATTCTTAACAAGGTAGTTCATTTTTCGAAGATGAATATGCCCCATTCTCATATGCCATAATTCGGACTCCGATTCAGTTGCTTTCGACAGAAGACACGATTCTTCTGTGGTCATCTCAGTCGACCTCATGTCCATTATATACGTATTCTTTTCTCTTGGAGCCTTCATAACAATCCAATCCTCTGGTATCTTGAAACCAGGATATAGCACAATCGCTTCATTCTTGGTGAAATGCACGGTGTAGTCTTTGTCACAAATCTGCGAAACACTTAGCAGATTATGCTTCAGTTCTTCAACAAAATTCACTTTCTGTAACGTCATCTTTCCGTTAGTCACCGTCCCAATTCCTGTAATCCTACCACTGCTCTCTCCAGCGAAACTCACTCTTCCTCCCTGAACAGGTTTCCAATCGTGTAACAAATTCTTATTACCCGTCATGTGCCGGGAACAGCCGCTATCCACAACCCATTGATTGTTTGCAGCCCTGTTCAACTGTTCCTGCACGATTAAAGCAGATGATTAAAATCTGGGGACCCAAGACCTATTGGTCTTGGGTCGATACATCCCGTACCTTGGCTGTCCAAAGTTAGTATCAGAATAATTTTTGTAAGTCCTAAAAGGATACCTTCTTGGAGATTGACTATGAAGCCATCCAAACCTTCTAGAATTAAATGAATTATTTCTCATGATTTGATTGTTAACGGGGAAAAACTGAGGTTGATTTCTTTGAAGACCTGGATTAGTCCAATTTCTGAACTTTGAAGAGTTTTCATTTTTACCATTATAGTGATTAGTTCTATTCTCAGTTTTTGAAGGTCTCATACCTCTGAATCTCCGCTTCAGAGGGCAATCAGCAATTAGGTATCCTAATTGATTACATCTGAAACAACTCATGTGTTCAACTTTCTTTTCAACAGTTGTTTTAGATGATGAGGCTGCATTACTGCCCGTTTGTCTCACATATGGTGGAACATACGGGTTTAGTGGAGATTTCTTTCCAGTTGTTTTATTTTTCTCTCCACTTTTTGGTAATACTGCCTTTTCTTTTGTCTCACTCGACTCTGATGACTTGTCCGAGTTTGATGAGACAGGACTAGGAGCAGAAATTTTAACACTCGAAACAGGCTTACTTGTTTCGCCTTTACTAACTTCTGGTTCTTTACTAGTTACCTTAACCGGAACTGTCTGACTATAATCAACATCAACAGATTTCTGATTACTAGGATCATAAGTGTAATTATGATTGTACGGTGGCGGAACTTCATGATATCCAATTCCTCCCCTTTTAACTGGGGAACCTTGATCACTAACGAGGTGATCAAGTATAGCGGTGGAATTTCTAAATTTCTCAAGTTTCCTGTTAAGTTCCACCACTTTCACCTGGTGATCAGCTATCTGTTTATCCCTTTCAGCTATTAGTTTGGGTTTTTCTTCTAACACTTCATAGCTCAGATCAATTACTTTAATTTTTTCAGCTAGATTTGCTTTAAGACTTCAAATATCTTTTTCACTATCTTTTATTTTTACTTTATAACTATTTTCTCTAGCTTTAGTGAAATGACGTTCTTCTTTTAAGGTTTTAAATTGAGCATCCAAACTAACATACTGATCAGTTATAGTTGTCAATTGTTCAGACAGATTTTCACACTTAGTGCAAGGGAGTTTAGTACTTACCTCGGTGAGCTGATCTTTCACATCTGCCATACAAGCTTCATTTTGAGCCTCTGCCATGTAAGCTTCACTTTCGCCAGTCACTTCCTCAGTATCTGCAGTTTCGATGTTCGCCATATTGGCATGTTCGAACATTCTTCAACATGCAGATTCCAGTTATATTCCGCATTCTGTCTGGAAAACATGGCTCTATTATCATTACCACCCCCATTCTGGTGTGTCGACCTGTTCTGACTACGTTCAACTCTCTCATTCGTGCACTCCTTCGCAAAGTGGCCATTCTGTTGACAGTTGTAACAGCGCACCTTTGACTTGTCAAAACCCGGTCTCTCACCAACAAACTTCCTTCCTGTATTCTTCATAAACCTCTTAACCCTTCTCACAATCATCGCCATCTGCCACTGCAGATCCATCTCTTCCAGATCATCAGCATCGATCTGATCATAGTCTTCCTCCAATATTGCTGGATCAACAATCTTACCCTGAATGTAATTTTCATACGAAGCAATAAAGGATGCATAGAGAGCAAACTGCTGTTCAGCAGATTTAACACTCATGGGCATCCTTGAGTAGTTGTTGTTCGAAACACTTGGGGTAAAACTACTCTTGGTTGCTTGAGGGTTAGAAGCATTTGATCCTCCAGCTACAAAGCATACATCACCATTCATGTTGAGAGATACATGACCTTCATGTGTTGAGTTAGCGCCCGACTCTCCCTTTGAGTAGTAAGCAGACGAATCAGACTTCGAACTTGAACTTGTATTAACCTTTGCACCATACATTCCTGGATCTTGAACCTGATCAGTAGGTGTCTCTTATCGAACCATGTTTAGTTCAAAAGTTCGTAGCTTGTTAACTGCTGTTTCCAGGTCATAGTCAGCAAAGTCTTTGTCTTCTCTCATCAACACAGTGTACATCTCCCATTTCGGTGGGAGAGCATCAAGAAGCTTTTAAACAACTTCATCTTCTTTGTAAGCAATTGAATAATTGTTGAGTTCGGTCATCAGATGATAATATCTAGTGATGATATCATCAAGTGATTCATTCTTCAAGTACTTGAAGACCGAGAATTGGGTTTTAAGTAGTTAAAACTTTGAAGCACGAATTCCCACATTACCCTCAAAACGATTTTCAAGAGCTTCCCAAAGCTCTCTAGCAGTCTCATACATTCTGAAGGTGTGTAGAATCTCTTGTGGAAGAGCCATAGTAATCGCAGCATGAGCTTTGCTTTCAGCTTTATACATTTTCTTCTCTTCTTCTTCCATCTCTTTGTATTTCTATATCTGATCACGACCCTCATACTCAGCAGTAGGTGGAATGTAACCATCTTGTATGCATACCCACATCTTAGCATCTTGGTACTTGACATATTGTTCAAAACGATCTTTCCACGCTACATAATCGGTTTTCTTAAGCATCTTCGGTGCCTTTGTAGCCTAACCCGCTTCCACTTCCATCTTAACTAGTTCCGTAATGTTGATTGAAGACATCTTTCATGAAACACACAGAAACCCGAAAAATAAAAATTTTATTTTTAACAGTACTGTAGGCGAAGTTGTGGATAACTTCGCTTAAGTCTGAACTTCGCTGATTCTGAACTTCGCTTTCTTTTTAAATTCGCCTGATTTGGCGAAGTTGTAGATAACTTCGCTTAAGGTAAGCGAACTTGTGAAGTAGGCGAAGTTGTGGGTAACTTCGCTGATATAGGCGAACTTGAGAAGGTAGGCGAAGTTGTGGATAACTTCGCTTAACCTTATATCTTCGCTGAAACCCTACGAACAGTGACGGAAACTTCGCCTGATGAACACGATGAATATGCAGGTTAGATTTCTGGATTTTACGAGGTTTGTGAAGGTGTTATGGGTTGTTTATGATTGTAGGAGGTGAGTATAACACAAAAACTCAGAAAACTCGTCCCGCGAATAGTCGAACGGAACGATTTCTACACCCGCGTGATAATCCCGAACCACACAATCGAGCAAAAGCTCTGATACCAATTGTAGGTTCCCAGCCGGATCTACACGAGATATCTCGTTTTACGTAGGTGCGGAATCCCTACGTAAGACGTTACGAGTGTAGAAGACGATACGATTAAACACACGTTACAATAAACAAATACTCGTTATATTGCAACCTTAAACACGTGATATGAATCACTAATACTGGACTCGTTACACGTAAACTGAATACTCTGATTGAATCCCTCCTAATGTTATTGATTAAGCCGTAACCTAATCAATATATAACACGACAACTTCGCCTGGCATGTTCAGGCGAAGTTGTCACTAACTTCGCTTAGTTCACAAGTTCGCCTGTATAAGCGAACTTGTGAGCTAACTTCGCTTACATACAAACACAAAACCAAACCACTCGATTACAGACACTAGACACTGAACTACTGACATCATGTACCAACAAGATCCAATCTTTGCTCTGTATTCATGTTCATCCACTGCCCCCCCCCCCCCCTTTTCATCTGCTTCCATCTTCTCTTTTGTATCCATAGGAGTTGAAGCGGTCTTCAAATCATCGCATTTGAATTTATCTTAGATATCCTGCACATACTTAGACTGGTAGATGAAAATCCCATCAGCTTTCTGTTAAACTTGCAATCCAAGAAAGAAGTTCATTCTCCCATTGAACTCATGTTGTACTTGGATTTCATCACCTCTTCAAACTCCACACACATCTGTTCATTGGTTTACCCAAAATTAATGTCATCCACATAGACTTGCAGCAACAACAAATCTCTTCCTTTATTCTTGTAAAAGAGCATCTTGTCAATGGCTCCCCTTTGGAAACCATGTTCAAGAAAATGATTTGACAACTCATCATACGAAGCTCATGGAGCTTGATGCAAACCATACAAGGCTTTATTAAACTTATACACACTGTTAGGATACACTGGGTCCTCAAAGCCTGGTGGTTGAGTTACATACACCTCTTTTTCTATCTTTCCATTTAGGAAGGTAGATTTGACATCAAGTTGGAATACCTTGATATTCTTTAAGGCAGCATAAGCTAAGAAGATTATTATGGCTTCTAGTCTTACAACAGGTGCAAAGACTTCCTCAAAATCAATCCCTTCTTCTTGCAGGCATCTAAGTGCAACAAGTCTAGCTTTATTCATAATCACAATACCCCTCTCATCTCTTTTTTCTGAACACCCATTTAGTTCCAATTGCATATATGTTTCTTGGCATGTCCACAAGTTCCCAAACATGTAGATCTCTGAACTGTGCCAACTCCTCTTGCATTCCTTCTACCCAACTATTGTCCTTTAATGCTTGAACAATATTCTTTGGTTCTATTTGGGATAGAAAGCAGGTGTACAAAAAGATGTTTTCAGATTCAGAATGACTTCTTGTAACTCTTTCATATATATCCCCAATGATGTTTTCAAAAGGATGATTCTTTTCAGCATACAGGATTTGAATTATCATATCAAAAGACACAGTAGTGTCAAGATTTGATTCATTGAGATCTGGTTCCTCAATGATCAATTAAGTTGCAGCATCATGAAACTCTGGTGCATCTTCATTATTCACTTTAGATATTGATGCACCATTGTTTCCAAAATCTAATCTTTCAAATAAGTCTTGAAACCTTGTTGTTGTAACAACCTCTTCTTTACTGGTTTGGTTGCTTGGTTTATCCTCATTCTGAACTTGATCATTCTGCACTGCTTGATTATCTGAATTACTGGTTGGTTGATCATGTTCGGGTATCTGATTATGTTCTTGAACATTGTCTTGAACATGCTCAACATTTGCACTTAAGGGATCCTTTATGAATGTATATTCACTTTCTTTACTTGCAACCTTGTTCCATAACTTTTCCAATTCCAATGTTTTCTGGTTTTTCTCTTCAATCACACTGGTCTTGTAAAATGAATCATCAAAGTCTTTAGGGCAGATCTTGAAAGATTTGACCAATCTTTCAAGGTCAAACAGGCATGATGCACCATTAACTGGCCTGAACTGATTTTCATTAAAGATAATTTCAGATGATTCAATAACACTGAAATGGTCTTTCACATATACCCTATAGGCTTTTGAGTGTGTAGAGTAACCAACAAAGAAGCAATCCAAGGATTTAGCTTGAAACTTGTTAAAATAATCCTTGGTGTTCAGGAGTGAACATTTACATCCAAAAGGCTTGAGAAACTTGATATAGGGCTTTCTATCAAAGAAGATTTCATGAGAAGTATTGTTGTGCCTTTTATTAAGAAGTACCCTGTTATGAACATAGCATGTTGTGTTGATACCTCTGCCCAAAATGTTACTGGTAGAATAACATCTGCTAGCTTGGTTCTTGCAGCTTCAATTAGTGTTCAGTTTCTTCTCTCTGCAACATCATTCTATTCAAGTTCTAGGAGCTGAGAATTGTTGAAGTATTCCTTTTTCTACACAAAATTCTTCAATAACTCCGTTTTTGAACTCAGTACCATTGTCACTTCTCATCACTTTAACCCTTTTATCCCGTTGATTCTCAATCCTGGTTATACAGCCTTTAATCAACTCTGTAGTCTCATCCTTTGTACTTAGGAAATAAACCCAAGTATATCTTGAATAATCATCAATGATCACTAGACAATATCTTTTCCTTCTTATGCTTGGGACACTCACAGGACCAAAGAGATCCATGTGAAGCATTTCAAGCACTTGATCAATTGAGTTGATGAGTTTTGTCTTATGAGAAGACTTGTGCTGCTTGCCCTTTTGGCATGAGATACAGTTATCATCCAATTTGAACTCCCTTGTAGGTAGGCCAATTACATGCTCACCCTTAACAAATTTGTTCATGTTCTTTAGATTCACATGACACAATTTCCTATGCCACAGTTTTGACTCATTTTCAGTGGCTTTGGAAACAAAGCATGTAGCACCCCTTGAAACAGCTTCTTTCATATTTAGTTCATATAAGTTGCCATTCCTTGAGGCCATCATCATAATCATATCAGGTGGGATCACAAATTCAGGTCTAAAAATTAACTATTGTGAGTCATCAAAACCAACTTTATAACCCTTATCACACATCTGTGATATGCTTAAAAGGTTATATTATAGTCCCTCAACATAGAACACATTGTCAAATGAGACTTTTCTGTTTGTCAAAATACTTTTTCCAACTATTTTTCCTCCATTCTCATCACTGCCAAATGCCACTAGACCTTCAAACTTCTCTTCATAGTTAACAAGTGACCTTTTGTCACAATTCATGTGCCTAGAACATCCCCTATCCATATACCATACTTCATTCAGTGGAGTGGACTGTTCCTACACAAATCAAAGAAGTTGATTAGTTGAGTGATGAAATGCAAGCTATCTCAACTTGCAAATCATCAGATTCATTTTCAGTAGCAGCATTGGGTGTGAGGGTTATAGGTTCAGGATCTTCATAAGTAATTTCAATGTTATCTGAATTGTACGTTTCATAACCGCACTCTCTTGGAGTCTTCACAAATGAAGATGTGCTTTGGTCATCAACTACTGCACTGCCACATTCTTGAACAACATATTCTTTCTTGTCTAAGAAATCTCTCACATCAGTCATCTTCTCCACCTTAGCTTCAATATTAGGTTTCCAAAGAAATCCTTGAGGTTTATAACCATGTTTCAATAGAAACTTTTCATCACCAGTTAGTTCAGTTGGTTTCTTTCTAAGAAGGACACCTTTGTTTCTAATCTTTTCACTAGTTGGTGATCCTTATGAATCATCAGACTTGACTGATTTTGTGTCTTGTTTTGGGATAATTCTCAAGGGTTGAAAATTCTTCTTAACAACTGTTTCAGATTTCTTAGGAGATCTGCTTCTTCTGACTGGTTCTGCCACATGTTTCTCAGCTTTCTTTTCCTTCTTATTCTTCTCTGCAGCTTTCAACACATCTTCACTCATGGTCTCTTTTCCACACACCTTTCCCTTTCCCAAATATTCTTCATATTTCTATTTATAAAGTACAAAGTTTTGTCCAAACTTTGTCTCATTGGGAATATGAAAAGGCTTAAAGTTGAATCTTTCATTACAAGAGTCAGTGGTGACCATATTCATCATGTTTCTTGCACCAAACTTTTCCCTTGAATCTTTCATGATCACTTCCTTTCTTAAACCTCTTACTTGGTCTAGGTGGTTTGACACCAAGTGTTTTCTGGGTCTTCAGACCATCAAAGTCAATTGAGAAAGGAACAAACTCCTCAATCTTAATATCTTGTCTTTCAATCTTGCTCTTAACAAAGATAATTTTCTTCATATTCAAAGGCTCTTCATCTAGTCTTCCCTTATGCCTTGACTGCCTCTTTTCATATTCTTCCATAGTCTCAACTTCCCCAATATCAAAAACCTCATGACTAGAGAAAACTGGGTAAACTGGGATGAAGTTGTCAACATCAACTGTTTCAGTTACCTTTTTCTTGTTGTTATTACTTATCCTTTCCAAAGCAGCCTTGCTTGGTGGCCTAACTACATTATAGCTTATCTTTTTCTTCTCCCATATGTCAAAGGACACATGTTCTCTCTTCATTCTTTCATTTTGTTTCTTCATCTTAGGTGTCATTGGTGGTAACAACGGAAGTTTATTTATTGATTCTGGTTTCTTCACTCTTCTGCCTCTCTCAGCAGCCTTAATTTCTTCATCTGTGATCTGATCACTCAAGTCACTTAAATCATCTACATTCAGATCATCAGAGTCAAAGACATCTTTAGAGACTTGCACTCCTATTGAGTTGTCCTCTCTAACTTCTTCATTTACTACAAATTCGCCCTCTTCACTCACCTCAACTTTCTTGTAAAGATCAACAAATTCTTCTTTGTCTTGAAAGACATCTTTGAATTGTTGTAGATATGCATCCCACTTTTCTTTGTCAACTTTGGGCACAAAGTTGTTGTTGAATGGTTTGGTAACAACTTTGTATTTATCTTCCTCCTTCACTTTGTTCAAGATACCACAAATGTTTCCTGTGGAAACCAAGTTCTTCAAAAATTCTTTTTCAACTTGCAATTTTGTGTTCTGCACCTTTTCTTCAATAATCATCTTCTTTAATACATCTATCTCAGTGATGTATCTCTTTTGAGCTCTATAGCTACTCATGCAATCATCTTCCAAACTTTTCATTTTCTCTTCATTGATTAAATCACTTGCTTCATACCCATTAATGATACTTTGTTTTCTAAAACACTCACCCTCTAGCTTGCCTACTTTTATAGTTAAAGCATTAATTATTTCATGTAAATCAACTGTAGGAGTAGAGTGTACCTGAGATGATGTTCCAGCCTCATTTTCAATCAAAGCCATCAGTGCAACATTTGCTCTTGAGATGTCCTCTTCATGGTTGCTCCAATCAAAATCAACATCGTGCTATGCAGCCAAAGGTACATTCCTTTGATTTCTTGGTTGATTTTGGTTAGTTCTGTTGGGGTTGGTTGGAGTAGTTTGAAGGTTTGAGTTGTTTCTTTGAAAATTTTGGTTTCGGGGCACAACTTGTTTATTGTTCATTGGAGGCTGTTGGTAGTTGTTGAAGTTGGGATTGTAGTTTTTGAAGTTGTTGGGATTGTTGTTGTTGAAGTTGTTTCTTGGTTGGTTCTGTTGGTATTGCTGCTGGTTTCTTGGCACTTGATTCTAGAACTGATTCATCTGAAATTTTCTAGGCTGGTTGCATTCTCTTGCACAATGTCCAGACTGTTGGAAATTATAACAAATTGCATTTGACTTGTCAAATCCAATCCTTTCATTAGGACCAGACACCAGAGACCTCCTAGTTCTATTGTACAACCTTTTACTTCTCAAAGCCAACATGGCAGCTTGCCATTTCAAATCCATATCTTCCAAATCATCTACATCAATCTGCTCTAAGTCATCTTGAATTAAACTGGTATGTATCAAGTTCTTGGCCACAAATGCATTGTATGATTCAGTGAATATTGAAAATAGAGCCTGTGTTTCACTCCCTTGACTATTGCTTCCACCAGCATAAGGTGTGTGTCCATTTGCCATAGAGCCTGAGTCATTGTCTTCTAAGAGTTGGACATTGAACCTTGACTGGTTTCCTTGGTGACTTGTGCTACCACCAACAAAAGCTTTAGGTGTATCAACACCATGTTCAATTGGTTCCTCTATGATGGGAATTTGCTGTTGGTTTTTGGTTGACAAGTTTCCCATAGGTGCAGTGAGAGCATTGGATACCTGGAAGCAGGGCTTATCTTCTTTGATCAGTTCATTATCAATCATCTCAATTTCAGCATCCTGAAGGAAACAGATCACATCATCCAACTAAAGTGCTTCAAAGGTGGGTTTTTGTAGGATGAATTTTCTAGCTGTGTACCACTCTTTGGGCATTGAGTTCAACAGCTTTGTGGTGAAATAAAGGTCTGTCATCACATAGTCAGTTGTTCTCAGGTTATTCACAATGGCCACAAATATTTCAAGAATCGATTTCAATATTTCTCCTTCCTTGTACTTGAATCTCTCAAGCTGTTGCTTGAGTCTTTGTTTCTTGATATTCTTTAGCTCAGTGTTACCTTCGAACATTTCAAGGATTACATCATACATAGCCTTAGCCGTTGTGTGATAAGCAACCTTGGTTAGGATTTTCCAAGACAGTCCTAGCTTGATCATAGCTAAGGCCCTGTCATCCACCTTCCTCATCCTATCACGCATGGCAGAAGTAGCATTAGCACCATCAGCAGCTTGTGGACCATTCTTGATTGAATTTCATTTGGAAAATTCTTGATTGAACAAGCTCTGATACTGCCTTTCGGTCCCGCATAATCACTTACACTCAAAGATTAAGTCATAACTCACACAATAAATGTGTCGACAAGAGAGTTAATAACAGTTGCTATTTTGGGTATGAAAATTGTTTGTTAACGGCGGAATCAGAAACAAACAGAGTTGTTGCTTGAGGATTAATAAAATGTAACAAACACAAACAATCACTCAAAATATTTCCATTTATATAAATGATTCATACAAATGATAATCGATTAGTGTTTCTTGTTTGGAAAGTTTTATCCTTACTATTCAAGGACAGCCGTCACACTCAATATCAGAGAATATTCTTTTAGGTTTGAAAAGAGTAAAGGCTAAAATTCATCCGTAGTAGGCGTGCCCTAAAATATTCTATTTATAGGCCTGCTACCACCTGACAGTTGTCCCATCTTCTAGAAACCCTAATGATTTGATACATATTCAAATTACATACTCAGACTTATACGAGTATACCCAAAGTGTAAAAACAGGTCTTCTGGGTAGACTTTGTATCAGATGTCTTCTCCGAGTAGGCTTGTGCCATTTGTCTTTTACGGGTAGACCTAGTAACCTTGAAGTGTGCTAGAGAACAGTTCACCGGGTAGACTTTGCTTAGAGTATTTTCCTAAGAAAATAATCACCTAGCAGACTTCAATCTTCTTGACCATATCAAACTTTGCCCGATATAATCTATCGAGCAAACTTGTTCTTCAGAGATCCTTTCAACTCCTTGCTGGTGAATAACTTATTAGCAAAGCAAAGTGTGCTGGTAACACTGTAGCTTGCTCGGTGTTGAACCTTGCCCGACAAAAGTCCTTGAGATATTTCTTTATACTTTCATCAAGCCTACTCGGACCACTATTTTATTAATGAATACCTTGTTGGATCTTCCAAATACTTGGCTTCAAAAGCTTGGTGAACCAAGAGCCTACTCGGATGTAAACCTTGCTCGGTTATGAAGAACAACCTTGTTTGACATAGTGAAACCCTGCTCGGATTGTCACTAAGAAGACTTTTAGAAGATAACCTTGCCCGAAGGACAAAATACCTTGCTAGGCCAAGTAAACCTTGCCCGGGAGTCCAAGTGTGCTTGGATTCCATACTTAACCATTTCTTGGGAGGTTGAGAAGATTCCAATCTTCCTTAATCATCCTTATGTCATTTCAAGTCAAATTCTTGACTTAACAAGTTTGAAGGCTTGGAGGTTACCATCATCATCCATCATCATCATAATCCATCATCATCATTAAGAAGGGAGATTCATCCACATTTGGTTAGATTGTTCTAGCTTAATCATGTGTTTGTTATCATCATCTCTTTTAATGTTCATAACAATGCTCATTATAAGCTAAACTCCATTTACCATCTAAAATCTATGAAGAATCTTTGTTTCACATGATGATTATATTAAACATATGATTTTAGTTCAGTAAAGTACATGGTTATCTTGCAATTATCTTTTGATGAGAAATGTTTCACCATATTAATTCAAGAATTCAAAGTTGGTGGTTGTCAATTATATTGGCAATCGTTCATGATCGATTCATGTTCTTGAAAGATAGAAATACTTTGATAATTTATCGAAACATGGATCCTTATATTGTACTTAGAAATGATGAGATATAAGTTATTATCTATTTCTCTAGTTAAAGAAATCATATGTTAACGGAATGTGAAATTATAACCTACTAAAATCAACCAAGGGGAGGTTGTGTGACTAAACTATAACCACCCAAAGTTGTTAGAATTGGTATTTGAGAAATCGAAGTCAATCCTAATCTTTCTACTTTACTAAACTACTTGCCAACTCAAATTGACATTTTCGTGATAGCATGACATTAGGAAAGGGTTGACTTTAAAATGCGCATGCTACTTTCTTTTATGTCATAGGATATGCTAACTTAGAAATAAGGGGATATTCTATCATATATTCTTACGGCAAGTTTATCACATGTTTGTTTTATAAGCATCAAGGAACAATGGAGTATATTCTTGATCTTAGATGGTAATCTTCGTATAATTGAACTACTTGTTTAGAATCTCTCGTCTCGGTCACCTATGTATTATATATAAGTTATATATTTTATAAAAAGTTCAAAAATCAACCCCAATATGATTAAAACTACTGATTAAAGTAAAACGACGATTCATTATTTGAAACATTTGTGTCCACGGATCGATACTTGGTTCATACCAATACTATCCTACATATAAGATAAATACACTTGCTTATTTTGTGTGTTTTTAGTTTTAGTAGAAATCACTTTTATAAATTTAAAACATGATCTTGTGCAAAAGCTGAATATCTAATCCCGTTATATTTTTCCAACACCGCACGCACGCATCAAGTTTTTGGCGCCGTTGCTGGGGACACGGTACATTTCTAAGAGTGATCCAAGTTTTAATTTAATCATTGTCTATAATTGTATAAATTTTTTATTTTTTACTTTTTACTAACTATTAAACTATATAATTTTACGGCTACCCTAATTTTAACCTTTATTAACCTAACCTTTGTCTTAGCTTAATTAACTTAGAACTTAGTTTAGTTTAGAATAGCTAAGCCTAACTCGTAGTTTAACATTAACTAAGTTTAATTTATAGTTTAAATTTTGATTTAACCCCATGTATATCCTCTACATTCGGACCTGAGTTTGTTTCTCCAATTTCTGAACCGGAACGACTCTTTCATCGACGAACGCGTAAACGGGCTGTAGAAACTGTCGAAACAATCAAAGACGAGTCAGTAGACACCACCGCATCAGGAGAAAATCAAATCGAAGAAATGATGGTGGCCCAAAAAAATGAGCCGAACATGAGCCAATATGCCAAGCCAACTCTCGAAGGCTACGGCAATGGAGTGGCTCCACCCGATATCACCGAACATTTCTAAATCAAATCAAGCACCATTAATATGGTGGAAAATTCAATTCAATTTCATGGTCTCCTCGACGAAGACCCTCTTTCTCTTATATCTCGATTCTTACGAATCTGCGAAACATTTAAAATCAAAAACTGTTCAGAAGATCATATCAAACTCAAAACTATTTCCTTTCTCTCTAAGAGGTCAAGCCTTAATATGGATAGATTCTCTTACCTCTGGCTCCATCACCACTTGGTACCAGATGGTTGAACATTTTCTCCTCAAATACTTTCCGCCTGATAAAACTGCCAAATACCGAGCCAGCATTATCGGATTCCGGACCGATGATGATGAATCGTTACACGCAGCATGGGAGAAGTACAAAAGTCTTCTGAGAAGATTCCCTCATCATGGACTTAGTGTTTGGTTACTAGTACAGACTTTCTTTGACGCACAATCCAGCCAAAACAAACAGGCCATCGACAAAATCGCCGGTGGAGACCTGGGATCCAAATCACCTAACGAAGCATTTGAAGTCCTGGAAAAAGAAGCAAAGAAGAGTTTCGCCTATAACCCACCAAGATCTACACCAACCCATAAAGGAATACACCACGTCGATTCCAACACTCTTATTACCGCACAGCTTGAAACCCTTTCTAAGAGATTCGAACATCTTCAAGCCGAACTATCGAAAACCAAGATCACCAGGAAGACCTTGTCTTCCAGGCACACTTTATATTTCGGGTACACTTCTTTTTCCCCAATATACTTGGTAATTTCAAAATTTGACTTTTCGGGTACACCGTCTGCTTGATATCTTTCCGGGCACACTTTATACTCTAGAAGGTTATTCGGGTATACTTTGCTTAAGAAGACTGTTCGGGCACACTAGGAGGGTTTCTCTGGCACACTGTGCATCAAAGTATGTTCGATTGAATGTATTTCTGATTCTGATAGGGTTTATGCTAGATTAAACATTTTAATTTAAATTGAGAAATGCATATAGGTGTTACCTTTATCTTTACATATTTTACCATTTCTGGACATACTCCAAAGCAACCATTCCTTAAATAGATAAGGAATTTATGAGCTAAAAGACAAAATACTTTTTAAGATTCTCTCTTTACCTGGCATATAAAAGAAAAGCAGTATCAAAAAGAACTTTATCTACAACTTTTTCTACCAAATTGCAGATATGTACCTTAAATTTGTCTTAACTCCCATTAAGAAAATTTTTGCATATATTGTTCAGTTTTGAAACTTCATATTACTCACATTTATTTTGTGTGTAGGTTTCAATATCATTCAAGGCAATGGTTTGAATTGAAATATCCTTTATACCTTAATCTTTATTCTTCTCAAATATACACTATTATACATCTTACTGACAATTGTGTGTTCATCTTTAAACAGCAAATCAAAAATGGATCCGACTCTAAACCATCCCAATTCCTACAAACATCATCTTTCTAAAGAACTAAAGAAGGCGTTACAAAGAGTTCAAACCCTAATGTCTGAGGTTGAGAAGACCTCAGCTGCCCCAAAACATGGAGAGAAATCACTGAATCAGGGGGAGAATTCGTTAAAGCTTATTTCAATCTATGAAGAAGATAGTTCAGATACTGAAACTGACAAAGTTCCCGAAGATGAAAGGAAACAACTTGAAGAAAGAAAGAAATTAAAAGGGAAAGAAATTGCTCTAGATGGTGATAAAAATCAGATTGTTCACTCACCAAAAGAAAAGTCAACAATCTTAGAAATTGATAAATCTGAAGTATAAGCCAAAAGGGTCTATGTGCAAAGAATGACAGAAATTCATAACAGAGAATTTCTAAATCAAATGATGACTGATAAAGATTTTGAAGAACAAGAAAGTTTGATGAAGTTGTTTGAAGATGAGAAAAAGCTAAGGGATGAAGTGAAGAATGAAAATCAGAAGGAAGTCCCACAATAAGTAATTGACAATTGCTTAAATGATAAAGAAATTCCAAATGAAGTGCTAGTTTCTCTGCTCAAGCTGATTAAGCAAGAAGAACAAGTGATAGAGGTAAAAGAGAAACTAGACACTATTATCGACAAAATTTCAAAAGTTTTGAGGGAAGAAAAGACTGTTCAAGACATTGAATTGAAAGGTTTAAAAATGAAAGATGAATTGGAAGAAGAAATGAAGATTCAAAAGTTCTTGAGCAAGTATGGTGGAAAACCAAAATTTTTGGTGAAAAATGGAATTCCCTTTGAATCAGTAAAAGTCATGACAAAAAAAGAGATTTTGAGCAACTTCAAGAAAATGAAAGAACTACAGTTGAACGAGAAGAAAGGAGCTGCTCAGTCTCTAGAAGCAAAGAACAAGGAATTATCCAGAAAGATGATGGATCTGTCCGAAATGACAAAGAATGTCACACCCCGTTAAGCGAATTGCGGAAGCGTAAAACGGAAATGCAACAGATACAACTGGTATCAAATACATTGTTCATAAAGAAACATTACTAACTAATTTACAATATATTATATCGTTCTAACATCTTTTACAAACTAGGTGATACAATCAAACCGGTTCTTCAATTACTTTACTTCTAACTCAAATGCCCATGACATCATTCACCAATCAGACACGTAACGCACAGGAAATTACTTCTCATATCTGATTACCTGAAAAGCATGTTAAAATAGGTCAACTACGAATAGTTGGTGAGTTTCATAAGTTTAACGAAATCAGTTCTGCGTACCACACAGTCATAGTTTGTATGTACGCGCGTATGTAAAAATATGTGTTTACGTTTGTATAAATATGTACAGCCATATCCTTGTGTGTGCATATGCACACATGTAAGTTTATAATATAAATTTGAAATTTCAGTAAAATCGTGATTGTTTGTTCGTACTACCTGTTTCCAATTTCCGTGTTTAACCAACCACTATGGACCCCCTTCCTCCCACAATGGTTCCACATAAACTCAACCACTGTGGCCCCCTTCCGCCCACAACGGTTCCGCGTTAACATCAACCACTGTGGTCCCCCTTCCACCCACAATGATTCCACGTAAACTCAAACATTATATAGTGTACATGCAAATAATTAGTATATTCTACACATAGTATTTCCTACGGCTAATCACATAGCATCTATATAGACACATATACACATATAGTATTTATCATGTATCACCAAACACTATGGCTCCCCATCCGCCAACAATACGCATAATCACATTATTTACTTAACATTCATGTCATAATCAAGTTAGTTCGTTTAATAAGTTGCAGCAGAACTTGGCTCATAGGCCATACTCAACTTTAGTTTATAAGTTTCAGCAGAACTTGGCTCATAGGCCATACTCAACTTTAGTTTATAAGTTGCAGCAGAACTTGGCTCATAGGCCATACTCAACTTTAGTTTAGTAAGGTTGCAGCAGAACTTGGCTCATAGGCCATACTCAACTTTAGTTTAGTAAGTTGCAGCAGAACTTGGCTCATAGGCCATACTCAACTTTAGTTTAGTACTATTGTGGCCCCCCTTCCGCCAACAGTAGCACCATAATCATCACAGACCACGTTATCCCCATGGCCATTACAGACCACGTTGTCCCCCAAATTAGTTATGTTTAACATTACATAACGTGTTTGTATAAACATGCTATCACGTGTAATTTCATTATGTTTTGCAATTCGTATTATCTCCACTCAATATATCAGTCAATGATAATAATCATCTTTCATCAGCACGTAGTCAATCATTATGTTTGTAGGGACTTTTCATATATAAATGTTCAGATATTTTATATCCTGAATCGTTTTCAGATAGTTAACGTGTGTAAACATGCTTTCCACCCCAAAAGTTCGTAAAATAGTTTAAAGAGTGGGGTCATGAAACTCACCTTATCGTAGTTCGCACAGAAATTACGTATCAGTAAGTCAGATGCCTCGTTTATAGTCTGATTCCTATAAACGGTATCGTGTCGTTAATACTAGTACAATGTTCAAGCTAAAGTCGGGCCGTATAGATAATCTGGGTATAGCTGTTAAGCTCAGAACATGACCATAGTCTTAGATTGTGACGTTGTATACTATGAAATGTTTAAAACTGGATTTGACTCAGTTTCACCGTTTCCTGAGCCTAGCTCAGTTGATCGTTTATACGTTTCGGGATTAGGTAAGATCACATAAAACTTAAGTAAATATATTGATTGATAAAATAATTTGATTTATGATAGAATTTTAAGGTTTCGGTGTCTGGTTTGATCGCAAGGTTTGTTTCCGTTTTCATACGGGTTTGATTATACAAAACGCGCATAATTCACCCGAATTTTCCGTAATTCTCGTAAAAAGTTCGTTTTTATCAATATCATTCAAAGACATGATATTTGACCACTTTTGACATTTTGACATACCAGTCAGTCCGTTAAACACAAAACTGCCGGTTTTGTTAAAACAATTATAATTTAAATCTTTGATTAATCATAACTAAATATGTACTTATATATAAATTATGTAAATTTTTGTAAAAATACATTAAGACATGGAGAATTTTATAAAAATATTTTCAGAAACCTTATGATTATTTATTTATTTATAAAAATTCATTTAATAGGTTATAATCGTGTAATAAATGGCCAGTTTATATCAAACGACCTCCGAAAAATCCGATAATTTTTACAAATGGCCTCAATGTTATTACATAGCCCCTGCAAAATTTCCAGAACCTAACTCTTTTGACAAAATGCCTTTTTGTGCGTTTTTCGGCTGTTAAAATTCGGTTAAGCCATGATTGCACAAACCATACTTAGGCATTTCCAATGATTCCCAAACTTTACCAGTGATCTTACCATCACATATTAAACTCCAAAACAAAGTTTCATAATTTTTCAATATGTTTAGCTATTTTTTCCCAAATAAACGCTCATAAATGGAAATAAATTCACCAAATATTCTCCGTTTATCGAAAAATTACCAAATTTGAACAGGGACTCATTTATATGATCCCTAATGTCCCTGCAAGTTTTCACAAGCTAACAACAAGCACGTCACAACCTAATACTAAACAGCCCCTAAACGAGTGTTACGGGTTTACCTTGTCGGTTTTCGATGAATTTTGCTAGTTTAAACGACTTTCCAGGTCTCGGGTTGCAAACTCAGTATATCTAAATATCATATAACATCAAACCAAGCATAAATCATCCATGTAACAGCCTTGATAATTAGGGTTTCGGTTTTGGGTTCAAACCGAACTTTCTAACCGTAAAAACGTTGTATTCATGTTCTAATCCGCGTTTTTGACCAAAAAAGTATATGTTCCTGGTTTGTAAACATGTTTAACATCAACACATGGTTTTACTTGATTTTTAGGGTTTTTGGATGGTTAAACATGTTTAAAACTAACTAAAACATGTTTATATGTTAATTATATGAATCAAACTTGGTTAAATTTTCATAAAACTTGATCTTACCTTAGGGTTTTGAAGGGGAGTTGATAGAGCAGGGGTTGGATCTGCTTGGACTTCAAATGTTTGTAAATTAGAATGAATAACAAAGTCTTAAGGAATAAGTTATGTATAAAAAAAAATGTGAAGTTTGGTGGGGCTGTTCCGATCGGAATTATGGAGGCCCCCTTAATGGGCTGTTTTGGCCCATTACTCTAATCATACAAGCCCAAACATGAAAAGCCCACTTTAAATTTAGTTCGGGTTCGGTTTTTCGCAAGAAAATTAATTCGGGTGTGAGAAATAGCGCAAAAACGAGTGTTTTTCAGCTTATTTTTGTAAAATAAGAAAAACGTACTGACTCGTTGTAAAATTCCAAAATATTTTCACGGATTGCTTAGAACATGTCATATAAGTGTTTTATAAATCTTTTTCGGCTTAACGGATGCTACAATGCTTGTTTTGATATTAACGATTGTGTTTAAGCTTATAGCGTATCGATAAACGTAACCTTTTTCGTTTAAAGAGTTTTAAACGTACTGGGGCCTAAATATCAATATGTTAGCCTCTATAACGTATATATAACTCATATATGACCCCTCAGTATGTATACGGGTCATAATTAGTATCGGTCGGTTACTCGTTTAAGCACTACGAATTAACCGATTTATCGTTTACTTGTTACGTAATGAATATAGTGTACCTCGTTTTGTTTGCTATCGAACTAAGGCCATATTACTAATATTTTAGCTTGCATAGATCATATATCACTTATAGATGGCACCCTGGGATATCCGGACCATAACCAGACCCGTTTGGTTAATTGTTTGTTCGTTACGCAATAAGCGGTTAAACGCTTATTCGAGTTTGTAAGTACTAAGGTGTACTCGGTTTTGCCACGGATGTCACAAAGAAAGGGAAATCCAAAGTAAAGCCTATCTGCAACAAGACAACATCCTCTGTTTCGAAACAGATCTTAACAAAGGAAAGGAAAATGTCAGTAATTTCTCAAGAGAAAACAAAGCAGATACAATTGAAGATGGATAAACCTTTCATCAAGGCTGAAGTAAAAGCCAAAAATCCTTCAGTCAACTACAATGTTATGCCAAATGGGGTATTTTATGACTCCTGGACTGAACATCTGAATATTATGATGGAAAATGGAGAGATTGTGAAGATCTTCTCTACAAATGACTTCAGAAAATTCAATCTATGGCAAATGACTATGATTGCAGCCTACATCTTTCTGATTATGAAGAGAGGCAAAGGCCTACAAGTGCTAAGCAATCAAAACTGTTAAGATTCTTGTGAGAGCAAGAAAAGTTGGACTTTCCATGCCTAAACAAGCACCTCTGGCTAAAATGAAGAATCTTTAGCTTAGGATTTACTTTGTAATGTCTTCTTACAGCATTTGATTATGTAATTTGTTTATTCTATTTGAATTTGTAGTTTGACTTTGAATTTGATGTGTATTTTAATCATGTGTAAGTAACTGTAGAAGTTTTTTTGGACAGCTGAGGTGTTCCAATCTAGGGGGAGATTGTTGAGTCAAGATTTGACCCAAAACTGATCAGATTGAAGATTGGAATCTTCTCAACCTCCTCAGAAATGACTAAGTTTGGAACCTGGCACACCTTAGACTTCTGAGCAAGCTTTTACTTAGCCGGGCCTAATATCTTTCCTTACGGGCAAGGTTATCTTTTGGAAATCTTCTTTAGTGGATATCCGGGAAGAGTTCACTCTTTTGGGTATAGCCGGGCAAGGTTCACTATATCAAGCAGGATTGTTCTTCATAGCCGAGTAAGGTTTACTTCAGAGTAAGCTCTTGGCTAACCAAGCTAATGAAGCCAAGTGATTGGAAGACCGGGCAAGGTATTCATTAATAATTCAGTGTTCCAAGTATGCTTTGATGTATAATGAATTATCTTAAGTATCATCGGGCAAGGTTCAACTCAAGCAGGCTACAGTGCTACCAAGCACACTTTGCCAATAAGCTATTTCCAAGCAAAGAGTTGAAGGAATCATTTAAGAACAAGGTTTCTAGTAAGGTTATGTTGGGCAAAGTCTGATACAATCAGGAAGATTGAAGTCTACCCTGTGAGTATTTTCTCTTGGAAAATACTCTAAGTAAAGCATACCCGAAAATACTGTTCTCGGGCACACTTCAAGGTTACCAAGTCTAACAAGGCAGGCAAAGCACAAAGTCTACTCGGAAAAGTTTACTTCTACAAAGCCTTCCCGAAAGACTTGTTTTACACTTAGGATTATTTTGAATATGTAATTTGAATATGTACGATATATTTAGGGTTTCTAGAAGGAATGACAGTTGTCCTTGGGTGTCAGGCCTATAAAAGGAATATATAGGGCACACCTAAGGAGAGCGGCTGAATACGATAATAGAAAGAATATTTGTCTAGTGAAAGCCGTTCTTAGGATTGTACTGACAAACTTTCCCATCAAGAAACCCTAGATTGATTATCATTTGTATGATTAACTTTATATAAATGGAAATCTTTTGAGTGAATCTTGTGTGTTAGTTAACTTTGTTTGATTCCTCAGCAACCAAATCGTTTGTTATTGTTTCCGCCTTTATCAAACGGTTTTCTTTTTAAAATAGCAACCCGTCATTAACTCTCTCGTCAACACGTAATCGTGTGAGTTATGACTTAATTTGTTAACGATTAACATACAAACGGGGACCTGAAAATTAATGTCTAATGCTAGGTCTTATGGGCTTATTACGTAATAGTTTGTATTGAAAAGGCTGAAATTGTCAATTGTTTACAGATGTAAGGAACGTATAAGTCATAATCTACCGTATAAGATTTATACGAAGCGCATAAGTCTTATACGCTGATAGTTGACTTATAAGGTTCAATGTTAGTATAAATACGTTGATCATGTCATATTTTGGAACAGAGGTAACAGTTCTGATCAAGTTGTACTCAATTTGTTATATCAATAAATTGGAGCTTATGAGTGATTGTGTTGTTAATCCTTTATG
The DNA here is from genome assembly GCF_021521415.1 of Bidens hawaiensis. NCBI lineage: Eukaryota > Viridiplantae > Streptophyta > Magnoliopsida > Asterales > Asteraceae > Bidens > Bidens hawaiensis. The sequence continues at coordinate 111,060 of NW_027506125.1, read as the reverse complement.
ATATAATTCCGCAATATCATTTAGTATAGCAAATATAAATTGTATCGATCATAATCATAACGTTTACACGTAAATGATGTCATACATGTTCGGGATCATGTTCTTTCAAGTGGTATCAGAGCACAAGGCACATATTTGCTACTGATTGCAACACATTCATTGGATAATTGTTGATGATTTGAAGATAGTATACTCAAAGTCAAAACCAATTACTAATTCTTCAATAATCACATGTTTATGGATCAATTTCAAATTTCTTCGGTGATGATGGTCGTTGTTACATGATTATCACTTATGCATGAGTTTTGTTTAATTCAAACTCAAAATCAAAATTTTGAACTTAATGGACAAACAGTTTGTTTCGGCGTATAAGATTTTGGTTTGCGTATAAGTTGCCATCCGTCCGTATAAGTTGTTATACGAAGTATAAGCTTCATTTTGGCTGTATAAGGTGCTCATATGTATAAACTGGTTATACGTGGAATTGGGTTATACGATACAGTTTTGTTGTATAAGTTTTGTACAGATAAGAGGTTACAAGCTAAAACATACACGTTGGTTGTTGGTCAACGTATAAGGTGTTATAGGTAATAGGGTTATACGTCCGTATAAGGTTACAAGTTTGTTTTGGTTGATATCTTGGTTTTTGTGAAAAGATTGCAAATATGGAGGACTTATATACATTTGTGACACACACGCCACCGAATAATCAAAATATCAACTTGGAAAATGAAATGGGAACATCAACTAAGCCCCCAATGCTACTTGGGATGGAAGACTATCCTAGTTGGGAAGATAAGTTTGAAACTTGTGTACAAGCTGTGAACTATGACACTTAGGAAGCTGTTGAGGTTGAATATATCATTCCAAGAGATGAAAATGGTACAGGTCATCGATTGTCTCAAATTCCTGAAGCTGATCAAGAAAGATTTATTCGTGAGAAAAAGATGATGAATTTGTTTCAACAAGCAATCAAGTCTGAGATCTTTCAATTATTGCAACACAATGGATCATATCATTCAAATGAGAAGCATTACTGAATAAAGACAGAGGAAATCCCAACATGATAAAGTCAAAGATGAGTTTGTTAAAGAAAGAGTTTGACATTTTCACCATGGTTAAAGGTGAAATGATGCCTCAACTGATTGAGAGATACTGTCATCTTGTTAATGAGATGAAAAGATTGGGAATTGATAAAGAATAGTATAAATATATTGACAAGCTTGCTGATTCTTTGTCAAATGACTGGAATACTTTCATAATGATACAACAATCAAACCCAATTAGTTATGCAAGATTAAGTTTAGCCTGATTCATTGTGAAATTGGAAGCACATGAACTTGATCTAAGAAAGAAACAGAAAATGAAGAGCACTTTGGTTACTCAAGACATTAGGTTATACTTTATTGCATCACAATCCGTGATAGCTCCTGGCCCAAAGATTCAAACTGCTTTTGTAACAAATAGTTGTTTTGGAGGAAGTTCTCAACCAAATTAATCCTCAAGTAAACCACACTACACATTACACTGGGAACTAAATCAACAACTTCTTCTGTTCCTGATCAATCTCCTAAGCCCGCTAGTACACCATCTGATGTTGTTCAGTGTAACATTGTTGTTAATATCAAGAACAAAAATGGACTGACTGTAGAAAGCGTTCAAGAACATATGGCATTCTTAGGATCCGTCCTTGAGTCATATGAGTGTTTGATAGCTGGGCGTATTGGTAATTACAACATGACTAAAGGAGATTATAATCATACTAATCCTGGAGGAAATGGAAATGCTTGATATCCATTGGTGTATGACAAGTGTTGTGAGAAAGGGACAAAGATTCAGAGAGATCACTGGTAAGAACTACCTTGATAAGACGACTGCTAAACTCGGATTTGACAAGTCAAAGGTACGATGTTTTCGTTGCAAAGAGAAGGGTCACTTCAAGATGGAGTGCACTAATCTAGACGTTGGAGATACTAGTCCTAATCCTTTTGGTAGGGATTACAATTGTCAAGCCATTTATCATCAAAGTTCTCCACCATCTGAATCATCTAATAAAAATGAAGCATCGTCATCTATAGCGTGTCATGCACAATTGGACGAGGGTTTCATTGGAAATGTATTGTTCATCGAGCAAATGTTGCTGAGGTGATTGATAAGGAAGCTGGAGAAAAGGTATGTGGTTTTAATGCAGGTAATGCTATGAAAGATATGGAAACTGAAGAGATTGTTGCTGATCAAACTAATGCTGAAAAGATTGATGTTGCTCAATAGAACATCACTGAGGAGTTTTCAAGTGATCAAGAGGGGTCTGAATCTACCAAAAGTTTTGATTCGATTCCTAGAGAATTCTTTAAATTATTTTTACCTCCTGACGTGTTTGAAATTTTTGCAGGATGGTTCAATGGGAGGAAGTTCCACATGGTTGCAGGATGGTTCAATGGAAGGAAGTTCCACATGGAAAGATTGACTTTGGAACTGATGATGAAGAAGATGAGTGTGTAGCAACTGATGAAGTTCTTGAAGCTACAAAAGTTGAAAAAAAATGTGATGAAACTGTACCAATGACAGTTGATATCAAAGATGTTGAAGTAGAGTCTGCTAATCATGCATTCATGGCTGGTCAGGTGAAATTCTCTATTAAGGTTGAACATTTTTTTGAATCATGTGAGGAAAAGGATTTTGTGATTAATTCACCTAAAACATATTATAATAACATGTTTCAAGATTTTAAAAGAGTTAAGAAAAGCTTTTGATAAACTTTTAAAATGTGAGAAAAGCTTGTGGGTGAAAATCCTACATGATGAGAAAAAAATTTCTATGCTAACTCACACAGTAAGAGATAAACAACTTGCTATCCCTAGGCATGTTAATGAGAAAGCATAATTAAAAAGTAACTTCAATTGGTTAAAATTGAAACTGAAAGAATTGACACTAAACATAAAAGCTATTTCGCCTCATCAAATATCCTTGATCACATTGTTCCTAAACATTCTGTTGAGGATAAAAACGATGATTTGAAATATCATGTTGTTCCACCACCAATCTAGAGCTCTTATGTTCCAAAAGAGCCTGAAGGGTTTCTTAAGGAGATGAATGTGGAGACTATTTCACCACATCATGATGTTTCATCATCTGTTTCATGTAATGAGCAAAATGTTAAATCTTTCAACAGCTCTGAATGTGAGATCGAAGTTGGTAAGAAAGTTGCTAAATTTGTGTTTTCTGAGATAAAATCTGAAACAATTGATAAATATGTTAATGAGAAAACGTTTACGAGACAAGATCTAGCCGCTAACATCGATACATCAATATGATAAACATGAGATCGATACATTAAATAAATTTTTTATTAATAATTTTAGGGATGAATACATTAAGGTGGATAATAACTTATGGAGAGAATCCAGCATGGTAACAACATAGAATAAATTTAGGCTCGGATCTCTTCTATTCAATGAATAGGACCAGCCTATTTATAGGCATGGACCCCATTCGTTTTCTAAGACTAACGAATGGGGTGATCCTAATCACGAATGGCTTCCCATTCGTTAACTTAATCTTATTCGTTATACAATCCATAGCGAATGGGCTTATACCTTAATGAATAGCTAGTCTATAACGAATGGACCTCATTTGCGTTACAATCCATAGCGAATGGGCCATTTTACATTTAATAAACAGACTAGAATATCTATAATTTATTCGATCGCTACGGACACCAAATCATGCATTAACAAACACCCCCTTTTTCGTAGTTATCGAATACTTTAACCTCGAATACTTTAACAACAAATCACCAGTCACATATCATGTACTAACAGACTCCCCTTGACTGATGATTTTTGGGCTTACGCAGACAGACAATCTTTAAGTCTTTTCAACAAACCAATAACTTGTAGCTTCTCATATCAGATCTCCGCCCACAAAGTGAGCAACTCTTGGAGATCATCCACTGGCGTATTATATGGTTCAGTCATTCAAGAATCAGCAGCAATTCATCTGCTATCTGTCAGCACCGGTGAAGAAAACATATCTTTACGTTTAACCTCGTCAAACATCTTCAAGAACTACCCGATCATTCAACATCTTTTAGTTCAGCTTTCCCTCCCTTGATAACGTGTATCCCAAATATACTCGTTGAAGCTCTTCTACATCCCATTCGCAAATATACACTAATGTTTGGGCATATGATTCAGAGTTTCAAACTCTATTTTTAAACCATGAATGAACAAATTTTTCAATCTAATGACAAGACTCGTATATTCTTCAGTAAGATCAACCCGTTCGAGAATCGTCCCCCTCAACAGAAGTAATTCGCCGAATACTCGTAGCCAACATTGTCAGGATCAAAGTTCCTCAGAAAGAAGTAAACGAACAGATACTCATATCCCACATAGTTAGGTTATAATCTAGATTATTGCAATCAGCAATCGAAGAACAATTGCAGTCTTGAACTCAGTCAAACGTAGCTTTGCAATCATGAATTACCACCCGAATTGTTGTATTTTTCAAGAAACCCTTGCAAAGGTAGGAAGATACAAGCCAAATAAAGGCTAATGAAAGTTTTATGTCCCCCTATTCTTGACAAATTCAGCAAGGTTTGGATCAATCTTCAAAGTTCACAAACAAACTCCTCCTTAAATTATTCGCGTCTCCCACTTGGCCAGTCGAAACGCGTAAAAAGTCGGCCGGAAAAATATATCACCAATATTTGAGAGAAGAGTACGCAATACATTAGGAATATCCCAGAAAAATTTTGTTTCATAATTTTTTTCTAAAATACTAGCCGCTAACATTTACGAGCCAAGATCAAGCCGCTAACATCGATACATCAATATATTAAACATGAGATCGATACGTTAAACAAATACTTTATTAATAATTTTAGGGATGAATACATTATGGTGGATAATAACTTATGGAGAGAATCCGGCATGGTAACAACTTAGAATAAATTTAGGCTTGGATCTCTTCTATTCAATGAATAGGGTCAGCCTACTTATAGGCATGGACCCCATTCGTTATCTAAGACTAACGAATGGGGTGATCCTATTCAGGAATGGCTTCCATTGTTAATCTAATCTCATTCGTTATATCTTCATAACGAATGAGGATTAACTTAACGACTAAGCCTCCATTCGCTATACAATCCATAGTGAATGGGCTTATACCTTAACGAATAGCTAGTCTATAACGAATGAACCTCATTCGCTATACAATCCATAGCGAGTGGGCTTATACCTTAATGAATAGCTAGTCTATAACGAATGGATCTCATTCGCTATACAATACATAGCGAATGGGTCATTTTACATTAAATAAACACACTAGATTTCTGTAACTTATTTGATCGCTGCGGACACCAAATCGTGCACTAACAAACACCCCATTTTTCGTAGATATCGAATACTTTATCCTCGAATACTTTAACTGCACTAACTGTTAATCCAAATGTTTCTGAAACGCAAACATGTACTAAAACTGGTAATCAGAATTCAAAATTTGCTAAAACCAGTTTTTATTACAAAAGAAAATGTATTGGGTTTAAGGACGGTAATCAAGATTCTGTAAAATCAAATGATGGTTTTCAAAAGATTACTTTTGTTAAAGGTAAGACTTTTGATGAGGAAAAAGAGGCCATCTTTACAAGGCAAACAAATTATGTGTTTTATAAACTCAAAGCTGAAAGGGAGAAACAATAGAGTCATGTTCATCCTATTAACAAATTTGTTGATAGGAAAAAATATTTCTGTTGTAATGATGATGGACATTTGTTTTATTCATGTCCTATAATATTTTCTCAAGAAAAGAAACATGTGGTGAATAAAAAACCACATGTGAAAGTTCAAATTGTTATTTCTACATCTCCACTTATCAAGATTATAAAAAGGGAGTAGATAAGGAACTTGTCAAAAAGTTGTTTGAAGTAGATGAAACTTCAAATGTTAAGAAAAATGATGGTTTTTACAAGAACACAAGTTCTGTGAGATAGAATAGGGTAGTTAAGGGTAAAATTAAAGATAAACCAGTTAAGTTAACCACTGAGAATGAAATTGAGGCTAGAAAAATTGAGATAGGTAAAGAAGTTGAACCTTTAAAATCCGAGTCCTCTAATTCGTTTAAATCATGTTCATCGGTTGATTCCTTGACTGATTATGAGAATGATAGTTTTGATGATTGTTTCTATGATAAATTGAAACAACCCAAGACCAAGAAGTCTTGGGTTTCCTAGTTTCACTAACTTCTTACTTTTGTAGGGGCTTTCAAGATCCAATGACTCACATTCGATGATGGATAGTGGAGTCTCTCGACACATGACATGAACTCTTCATTTGCTAAAGAATGTTAAATCTATTCGAGGAGGATAGGTGGGTTTGGAGGAAATCAAGGAGGAAAAATTTTTGGTGAGGGTACTTTATCGAACAGGAAAATGATGGTCGAGATTGTTAATTACATCACTGAGCTTGAGAATAATTTACTAAGTATCTCTCAAATTTGTGATAAAGGCTTTTCAACTAACTTTACAAGTCAATTTTGTTTGATTCTAAAGCCTGGATATAAGATTCCTGAAGAATGGATATTGATGAAAGCACCAAGGGAAAATGATCTTAATTTTCTTAACAATAGTGTTTCATCATCGACTGAAAATATTATCCAGTGTTTTGTAACCAAGGCGTCAGAAAAGGAGTCGGTGTTATGGCATCGTCGTATGAGTCACATCAATGTTCGCAAGATGAACTATCTTGTTCACAATCAACTGGTTGAAGAGGTAATTGTCAAGGGTTATCATTTGAGTACAGATTGATTGAGTTGTAAGAATGGTAAACAAAAGAAGAAGTCGCACCCAACTAATTCTCTCAATTCAATCAACTTACCTTTCAAGACGGTTCATATGGACTTGTTTGGGCCTGTGAATGTCAAAAGTATCACCGAGAAACTTTACTGTTTGGTGGTCACTGATGATTACTCACGCTTATCATGGGCGATGTTTCATGAATCAAAAGATGAGACCTTCGAAAACTTGATGATCTTATTCAAGAAACTTGAGATGTTATATAATCTACCAATCCGAAGAATCAGAAGCGACAATGGTACCAAGTTCATAAACAACCGTATGCTTCAATACTGTAACGAGCGTAGTATTCTTCATGAATTCATTGCTCCCAATAAACTACAATAGAATGGAGTTGTTGAACGAAATAATAGGACACTAATTGAAACAGCTAGGGCGATGTTGGCTGATTCGAAATTACCTATTAGTTTATGGTCAGAAGCTATTGCCTCAACTTGTTACACACTTATGCGCGTTCTGACGGTAAAGTAATTTGGCAAAATCTATTTCGAGTTGCTTAATATACGTAAGCCTAATTTGAAGCGGCTTGAGCCGTTTGGATCTCAGTGTACTATCCTGGATCCCAATGGAAAATTTGTGCTAAGTTTTTGGATGGTTTCTTTGTGGATTATGCTAGTCCTTTGCGTCGAGTATTCTTACCTAGCATCAACCGGGTTGTGCAAGTACAACATGTGGATTGTCAAAGATATTCTACTCCTATTCAAAGAAAGGGCGATTCATGGATGTTTGACTATGACAGCTTGTGGAGTTGTGTCTCTTTTCCTGAAGAGGAAATCACTATTATTTCAACAATATTTGGCTAAAGATGTTCATGAAGACAATACTACACAAAATGTTCCAATCTTTAATGAGGATCCGACATCTGATGTTGATGACCATGTTGATGATACACCTGCAGCACCATCCTTTGTTGATGATGGTGAAGATCACTAGATGTGATTGATTCTTTGGTACAACCAACACCAACTTCTGATCCTGATCATGTTACTTCTGATCCTGTGCTTTCTGATGACTTAGTTAATGATGAAAATGTCACAAATCTTCCTAATGATGTGATAGTTCCAGATGAATTTATGTCTCAGACTTTATCAAATCATACGAAAGAGAATATTATTGGAGATCTTAATTCTGGAGTTCGTACTCGAAGTCAGATTGATCAAAGTCTGAATTGCTATTATACTCAAGTTGCTCCACTTCATAATTGGTTCGCTTTCAAATGTTTCTTTTCGCAAATATGACCAAAGACATACAAACAAGCATTGACTGAAGAGAGTTGGGTAAATGCAATGCAAGAAGAATTATTGCAATTTGAAAAGCTTGGGGTATGGAAACTTGTGGATCTACCGGATGGCAAACGATGTATTAATACCAAGTGGGTCTTTAAATGTAAAACGAATAAAAATGGTATAATTTTCAAAAAACGGGCACGATTAGTGGTTCTCGGTTTCAATCAAAGGGAAGGAATTGATTACAACGAAATTTATGCTCCCGTTTCTAGACTTGAAGCTAATCGGATTTTCTTAGCCATTGCATCTTGGAAAAGATTCAAGGTCTACCAGTTAGACGTTAAGTCTGCTTTCTTGAACGGAAAATTGGGTGAAGAAGTCTTTGTAGGACAACCACCGGGGTTTATCGATCATATTCACAAAGACAAAGTGCACATGCTCGACAAAAAACTTTATGGTTTACATCAAGCCCTGAGAGCTTGGTATGACACTTTGTCTAAACACTTGTTAGAAAATATCTTTGTTCGTGGCACTGTGGGCTGTACACTCTTCAAAAAGGAAATAGATGGTCATCAACTGATAGTCCAGGTCTATGTGGACGATATCATTTTTGGGTTAACAAATGTTGTTCTTCGCAAAGAGTTTGAGAATGTTATGAAGTTAAAGTTTGAAATGAGCGCTATGGGAGAGTTGAAGTTTTTTCTGGCATTGCAAGTCCAACAAATTTATGATGGTATCTTCATTCATCAGACAAAATATGTCAAGGATATCCTCGAAAAATTCAACATGGCTAACTCATCGCTGAGCAGTACTCCTATCCCGCTAAATCATGGAATTGGTCCTGATCCCACCTGGTATAAGGTTGATGAAACACTCTACCGTTCTATGGTTGGTTCCCTCATGTATCACACTGCTTCAAGGCCAGACATCATGTATCCAACGTGTTTTTGTGCGCGATATCAATCCAGTCCAAGGGTCTCTCACCTAGCGTTGGGGAAGCAGATACTACGTAATCTTAAGGGGTGTCTAGGGGTCGGTCTTTGGTATCCCCAAGATGATGTATTTGAGCTGAGAGCATTTTCTAATTCTTATTATGGAAGCTGCAAGCTGAACGCCAAATGTACCACCACCAGCTGTCAATTCTTTGGTAGCAGGTTGGTGACATGGCAGTGTAAGAAACAAACGACTATGTCGCTATCCACTTGTGAAGATGAATATGTAGGTGCTTCTAGTTATTGTTCCCAGGTTTTGTGGATACAACAACAAATGAGTGACTTCGGTTTGAATTTTCATACTACTCTTATTTTTATAGATAATACTGCTGCTATATCCATAATAAAGAACCCAGTAAGTCACTCGAAAACAAAACATATTGACATACGGTATCACTTCATCCGTGACTGTTATGAAAAGAAGGTGATTACCGTAGATAAAATTCGTTGGGGCTTAACGAAAGATTTTGATAAAAACAGGTTTTTGTATTTGTTGGGGCTTAACGGTATAAAGAATTTGGGCGGTGGCAATGTGAGTGATCCCGAGATTATGGATTTCGATCTTTGATTAACTGTTCACCAGGTCAGTTTTTCTTTGTAAATAGTTTTCTTTAAATTGGTTTTGATTTTAGGGGGGGATGGGTTTGGGAAGAATACAAAAATATTTTAAAAATCTTAAAAGCCAAAAACATTTGAAAAGATATAAAATCAAAAACATTGAAAAATGAGTAAAGTACAAATGAATAAAAAAAACAATAGAAAATTGCTCCTCAAAATGAGTTTTGAAGCATAAAAGGAAGATGATAGTACATTGATCGTCTTGTTCCAAATCCGGTTAATTGAAGTATAAAAGTCTATTGTTTATTGTGGTGTATGGGTAGGCTTTTGAACAAACAAATAAGGAAATAAGTGATATAAACATAAATTGTCATGTTGAAAGATGGGTTAGAATTCTAGCAAAAGTCTTGGTAAGGAAGACAGAAATGTAATAGCCTGTCATACTCAAGCCTTATGTTTCATTAGATCACCAAAAATAAAGAATTAATTAAAGTGTTTTAAGCAACCGGTATATAACTTACACTTCAATGGTGTATGGTTTTATGGCCTTAAATCATGTATTGATGAGATGCATTAGGATTATGGACCCTGATAAGTCATTAAACATTGATAGCTATGTACAAAAGTACAAATTTCACTACTGACTTGATCAAAAATGTTAGTCATACATTGTTCGTCCCCTACGCGCTTCTTAATACCAGTAAGAAACGGACCCCAGGGGATACAATGTCTGCCAGACGACAGATGAAATCGTGCATACTCATCCTTGGTAAAGGAAACTTAGTGTATTGCTTGATAATGTGGGTATGTATTGTTGTGGAAAACTGTTACTATGATTTCCAGAATAAAATTTTTTAAATATTTCGATCTGCTGGTTCTAAAGTTTAAGTCAACTTGGAGTGGCATGGAAAAATCAAAATAAGCCTGAATCAATATTAGAATCTAATCATATTATGATATTATGTGCTTAATTGAACCTTAATCATATCACTGATGTCTCTGAATCTTTTGTTACAAAAGTTTAAGTGGACAAAAGTATCCATAACTAGCTTAACATCAGACATAATAAAGCTAAAAACCATGACGGGAGAACGGATTGATTAATATTATTCCTTGCTCAACTCCTAAAAATATGTTTCTTTATGCTTGTAATTAGTTCTTATTTTGATATATTTCCTTTTAAAACTTTTTGTTCTTAAACCAAAAAGATTTTATATTTCTGTATTATTTTTTATTTTGGTGAATGGTGATTCGGGTCTGGATATCCGAGAACTTGAATCGTGTGGTTGTTTCTGGCAAATATTTTCAAAATTGGGGCTTAAAAGTTCATGAGATTTTTTCAAGGTCATTAAGTTGGACTTATTTAATTTCAAATATTGTGAAAATGGTTGTTATAAAATCATGTGTTCAAAATTTCAAAAGGATTCATCAAAGTCATTAATTTGGACTTGAACATGATCGTATGTGTGAAATTTGTCAAAGTTTAAAAATTGCAAACGTATAAGAAATTAACTTATACAGCGTATAAGTCTATCCGACTTATACCGACTTATACGGCGTATAAGTCAATTAACTTATACGAGCGGATAAATGAGCGATATAAATAAGGGCTTATACGCATATCATATCTTTATCTGCTTATACGTTGTCTCTATAAAGAACATAAACGTTGTCTATTGTGTCCGTATATCCTGTCCAGTTGTTACGGTATAAACTATAGTTTGTGATTCTTGTGGTTGATTTATCCACTACAAGAATTAATCAAGGTATAAATCAAATCTTGAATGTCAGATTTGTTTAGGTTTATAATTGATCAACAGTACCTAATACATTTGAACCTAATTAGACTTGATTTAGATCTGTGGTCATAAGGGTTCTGGCCTTATTTGTGCATCGATGTTGTTCCGAACCTAGTAGACCATATTGATTTGATAATTGTTGGTGATTAAGTCTAGATTGTGTTTGACCTAGTCTTTGATACGAACGCATAAGATTATAATCTTATTCGGCGTATAAGTCATCTGACTTTTACGGTGTATAAGATTTATAATCTTATACCGTGATTGGTTGCGTATGGATTTATACGTGTAATGTACTTATGCCTGTACATTGTTATACGGAGATTAAAATAATATTTTTTAGAAAGATCTGGTGGGTCTACTGTTGACGCGAGGTTCGAGGATGGCCGACAATCATGTAGATTAATACTCAGTTATGAAGGCTTTATGTACTACAACTCTCAGTTTAAACGTTTTGTACGTAAACTTTTATATAAACTTCATATAGGTTTCTATTTCAATTTACCATCTTCACTGATTTGTCTACATCGAGGTATGATATCTGTTTCGTTAATCATATATTACACTGCATGTGAGTTAAATATTTGAAATGGGTCTTTTGGAAGTCGAAATGTGAGATATAATCAATAATCGATGATTATTGATCATATCATTAATTGTTCATCTAAAAATAAAGGTAAAATCTTGTGTTTTCTTAACTTTGTTGTGTGTGTGTAATTGCATATGGCTAGTAATGACTCAACTGATGATGATTTGGATGATGATAAAGTGATGTTTTGCTCAAGGGTTCGCAAGGAAAGTATGAAAGGAAGATTACAAGTATTCTGTTTTAGTCTAATATCCGAAAGATCGTGGATTATTTCCCATAATATCATCTGTCTGAATATTGGATAGATGATCTGAATCTATGATGGTGTTTTCTTCAAAATTTTATTCGCCATCACTACTATAGATTCGACTAAGGTCAACAGAATGAATCTTCAGATACCTGGGGTGCTAATAAGCAGCCTGGTTAATTTGATAGATCTAAATTTTCAAGTTGACATCACCGAGGTCTATTATTTCTACAAATTATATAAATCAGTTTTGGATTTTTGTTAGTGATTAAGATCTAGGATTATCCAAGGGGGGAGTTTGTTAGAGCATTAATGTCTAATGTTAGGTCTTATGGGCTTATTAGGTAATAGTTTTTATTAAAAAGGGCTGAAATTGTCAATTGTGTAAAGATGTAAGGAACGTATAAGTCATAATCTACCGTATAAGACTTATACAGAGCGGGAAGTCTTATACGCTGATAGTTGACTCATACGGTTCAATGTTAGTATAAATAGGTTGATCATGACATATTTTGGAATATAGGTAACAGTTCTGATCAAGTTGTACTAAATTTGTTATATCAATATATTGGAGGTTATGAGTGGTTGTGTTGTTAATCCTTTATGATATTATTCTGCAATATCATTTAGTATAACAAATATAAATTGTATCGATCCTAATCATAACGTTTACACGTAAATGATGTCATGCATGTTCGGGATCATGTTCTTTCAATCACCGCCATCACCCACATTATCACCATCTTCTGTCCCGGAATCCGAATTATCATGAATCCAGTAGTCATTTGGTGGCGATTGATAATTCAGATTGATTAAATGACCAATCAATCTCTTTTGTGGTGGTTGACAATTCAGATTCAACAACAAATAAAATTATCTTCACTTTTAGCATGCTGACAAGTTATGCTTCAATCAAAATTTTATACTCAACATCTTTCCCATTTGACTCCCCCTTTACAAGTGAAGGACCATATGTCGAGATACTTGGTTTCTTATCAAAGTGGCCTACTTTCGGGTAATCTTCATGATCTCCGCTCTTCATCTTAGTTAATTCATCATCTTTGCACTGAAGCTGCAAGATCAGACCCCCTTGCTTCTTAATTCTCCGCCTCTGAGAAGCTACCAAAGCTCTCAACTCGACATTTTCTTGATGTAATATATTCAACCCTTATATAACTTTTACTTGATATTCCTGCATCTTATCTTGTTGTAGACGATCGGTATTGAGTTTATTAGTTTGTAGTTGCACCAGATTGAGTAAATACAGCATTTGCTATTGAACTCGCGTATTAGAAAATATAGTATAGATTGGCAGCAAAGCTCCTTAGGGTATGTTGAAGAAAAGGACAGGAGTGGGAATACCAACGACTCCAACTGACACAGTCGTTGTTGTAGCAGATACTTCCACATTAGGAGGAATATGAGTAGATAGATGTTGTAGACTCGGCTCAGGAAGCGAAGAAAAACGTGGATTGGTAGTAGTTTTAGTAACTAAAGTCACAACTGGAGTCTCTGGCACAGTAGAACGAACTGGTTCTTGCCTTCGTCATTTTAGAACAGGAGGAATGACTTCACGAGAAACAACCGATTCATTGGTGCCAACAATAACCACCCCCAAATTCATCCTCTTGGGCTTCTTTTTCTTAGGCTCCTCCATAACAGGAGCTTTACCCTTAGCCTACCTCCTTTTAATATCATCATCATCACCATCATTGTCATCATCATCACCACCATCACCCGCATTATCACAATCTTCCGTCTCAAAATTCAAATCATCATGAATCCAATGATCATTTGGTGGGGTTGATAATTTGGATTGATTAAATGACCAATCAATCTCTTTTGTGGCGGTTGATCATTTAGATTCAACAACAAACATAATTGTCTTGACTTTTAGCATGCTTGATGTGCTGAAACGGTCTATTAAAAACCTAACCTAACCTAGACACTATAGTTTTAAATTTATAAATTTAGACTCTCCTAATGCTAGACCACTAGACTTGCAAGTGTACCTATCGACTGTAGTAAAACCTAATGAAGTCCAGATATCGAACCCACAGGACACTAGTTACACCTAAACTACACTCTGACTAATAACTTAAATAAACTGATTTATTTGATTTTTGTCTTTTTTTAATTATTAACTATAAACTAAATAAGACTTAAATTAAAATTGACACGAAAACTAGACACGGACAAATCGGGTTTGAACTTATATAGGGAAACAACTACCTAGGCAAATAATCATACTAGTCAACTCGTAAACTCTCGGAATTGGATTTATGATTGGTAACCGGATTCTAAAAGTATGAAACTTAAGCAATAACTAAGGTGCGCTAGATCACCTCTCGGTCTCACCAACAATACCTAAGAACCCTAAATATCATTTTAGCTCAACGGATTAATGGTTCGGATCACCTCCCGGTCTCACCTTACCTAACTATGCTAAGTTACCCAAAGACTAAATTACCTCACGTCTCTCTAATCACAAAACACCCTAAGGCGTAAAGAGGTATTCTTATTAAATTTGGTTATAACTCGGATCCGTAAGAATCTAAGGGAATCTAGGGTAACTCACTCCCGTGCAATCACTACCCAAACCCGCAAAAGACCAAAACATACGACACTTAATTACCTTCTGGTCTCTCAAGTGACAGAATATAAGGTATCTCTAAACTCTCTATTTCCATTCCTATGGAATAAGTCGACTATAAACCATAAACTAGTTGTAAACACACAGTAAACAACCTAATATGCATCCATACATGAAAGACATTCACAAAGACGCATATGGAACAAAAAATGATCGTAAATTAATGCCAAATACGCATATGCATCACAACCAAATAAAATAAAAACTTTACCAAAACATGAACCAATCAATAATAATCCAAAACCAAAAATAAAACAAGTCTAAAAGGTATTCATCCAAACCCAGGCAATATAACAATTTATCCTCTGATATTTATGAACGAAACCAATATAAAATATATATCACGGCTCATTGAATAATATAATATATGAGACCTGCTATCTTTATGCTTTCTTCTTTAATTCTTTTTCTTGTTTTCGAACTTAGCTCCATAGGGGACGGCTCCTCTCTTGTTCTAATCCGCCGACCTCCCCCTAAAACTATCTGACTTGAACCTTTTTTTTATCTTTTGTTCCCTTGCCTCTCAAGTTATTTCCTTTTATGTTCAGAATAGCCGACCCACGTAACCTACTTCCAAATCTTGTTAAAACCTCATCTTCGTTCGGGCTGTAATAATAATTCATATATCACAAAGAATCTTATTAAATTCAAATTCAAGCACATTTGGTTCAAAGTCTAGAAGTGGACGGCCCATGATTGTTTTCTAAATATATATTACATTTATTATTTAATTAATTAATTTAAAATAAATAACATGTAAAATTAATTCTACGAAAAATAACAATCATGGCAAACAAAGTATTCTTGAAGTTTTACTCGTTAATATCAAATTCACAATAAGAACAATTTATTTATCTCATTAACTCTAAGAACCTTAAAACCCCACATATGAGCCAACTAAGAAAAATGTTCAAAAAAAACTTAGCTCAAAGCACTTAAAAGTGTAGGAAGTATTTATAATATATATATATATATATTTTAGCCCATATCAATGCTGACAGGTTGTGCTTCAGTCGAAATTTAATACTCAACAACCTTTTCCCATTTGACTACCCATGTGTAGGTGAAGGTCCTGATATCGATACACTTGGTTGCATATCAAACTTACCTGCTTCGGGATCATCGTCATGATCTTTGCTCTTCAGCTTTCTCCATTCATCATCTTTGCGTTGAAGCTGCAAGTGTAAACCCCCCTGCTTCTTAATTATGTCCCCCTTAAGAAGCTACCAAAGCTCTTAACTCGGCATTTTCTTGATGTAATATCTTCATCCCTTTTATAACATTAACTTGATCTTCCCACATCTTATCTTTTAGTTGACGATCAGTATTTAGTTGATTTGTTTGTAGATGCACCTGTTTGAGCAAATAGAGCATTTGTTGCTGAACTATCGTATTTGCAAAGCTAGCACGGATAGTCAGCATAGATCCTTAGGGTCTCTTTAAGCTCATGTAAAGAATAAGAATGCCAACGGTTCCAACTAACACAGTTGTTGTAGCATATACTTACACATTAGGAAGAACATGAGTAGATAGATGTTGTAGACTCGACTGAGGATTCGAAGCAAAACATGGATTGATAGAAGCTTTAGTAACTAGAGTCACAACTGGAGTCTCTGAAGCAGTAGAACAAACTTGTTCTTGCCTTCGTCATTTTGGAGCATGAGGAGTGACTTCACAAGAAACAACCAGTTCAGGGGTGTCAACAATAACCACCCCCGAACTCATCCTCCTCGGCTTCTTCTTCTTTGGATCCTCCACAATAGGAATTTTACCCTTAGCCTCCCTCCTTTAGTATCATCATCATCATCATCATCACAATCATTTTCTTGTAGTAGAGGATCAGTATTGAGTTGATTAGTTTGTAGATTTACCCGTTTGAGCAAATAGAGCATTTCCTGCTGAACTGGCGTATTAGCTAAGCTAGTACGAATACGTAGAAAAGCTCCTTAGGGTCTATTGAAGCTCAGGATAAGAGTGGGAATACCAACGCTTCCAACTGAAACAATGGTTGTTGTAGCGGATACTTGCACATTAGGAAGAACATGAGTGGATAGATGTTGTGGACTTGGCTGAGGATTCGAAGCAAAACGTGGATTGATAGAAGATTTAGTAACTAGAGTCACAACGGGATTCTCTGGCGTAGTTGAACGAACTGGTTCTTGCCTTCGTCATTTTGGAGCTTAAGGAGTGACTTCACGAGAAACAACCAGTTCATGGGTGTCAGCAATAACCACCCCCAAACTCATCCTCTTCGGCTTCTACTTATTTGGCTCCTCCATAATAGGATCTTTACCCTTAGCCTACCTCCTTTTAGTATCATCATCATCATCACCACTATCACCCGCATTACCACCATCTTCCTTCTCAGAATCAGAATAATCATGATTCCAGTGGTCATTTGGTGGCAGCTGATAATTCAGATTGACTAAATGACCAATGAGTCTTTTTTGTGGCGGTTGACCAATCGGATTCAACAACAAATAAAATTGTCTTCACTTTTAGCACGCTGACAAGCTGTGCTTCAGTCGAACTTTTATACTCTAACATCTTTCCCATTTGACTGCCCTGTACAAGTGAATGACCAAATATCGAGATACTTGGTTGCTTATCAAACTGATCTGTTTTAGGATCATCGTTATGATCTTCGCTCTTAATCTTACTTAATTCATCATCTTTTCACTAAAGCTGCAAGATCATACCCCCTTGCTTCTTAATTCTCCCCCCCTTAAGAAGCTACCAAAGCTCTCAACTCGGCATTTTCTTAATGTAATATGTTCATTCCTTATATAACTTTGACTTGATATTCCCGCATCTTATCTTGTTGTAGATGATCGGTATTGAGTTGATTAGTTTGTAGTTGTACCAGATTGAGCAAATAAAACATTTTTTGTTGAACTGGCGTATTAGAAAATCTAGTACGGATTGGCAGCAAAGCCTCTTAGGGTCTGTTGAAGACAAGGACAGGAGTAGGAATACCAGTAACTCCAACAAACACAGTGGTTGTTATAGTATATACTTCATTATTAGGAGGAATATGAGTAGATATATGTTGTAGACTCGGCTAAGGAAGCGAAGAAAAACGTGGATCGGTAGTAGGTTTAGTAACTATTGTCACAAATGGAGTCTCTAGCACAGTAGAACGAACTAGTTCTTACCTTCGTCATTTTAGAGCAGGAGGAGTGACATCACGAGAAACAATCGCTTCATGGGTGCAAACAATAACCACCACCAAATTCATCCTCTTGGGCTTCTTTTTCTTAGGCTCCTCCACAACAGGAGCTTTAACCTTAGCCTACCTCCTTTTAGTATCATCATCATCACCATCATTTTCATCATAATCACCACCATCACCCACATTACCACCATCTTCCTTCCTAGAATCCGAATCATCATGAATCAGGTTGATAATTCGAAATGATCATATGACCAATCAGTCTCTTTTGTTGTGGTTTGTTTTAATCAGTTTTACCCTAATACACTAGAATTTCTTTTCAACGTTGTTTCATTCAATGGACTTATAAATATCACATCATTGAGATTATGCGGGTCTTTCGGCATGTTCGGCAGCAACTTATTAATAATCATCTGGAGAAAACATTGACACATGAGAAACGTTTCCCGTTTGCTAGTTCAGTTATCCTTCATATGATAAAAAAAATAATCTTCAAAAAGTTGAATAGCTTGTTAAAACCAAAGCCACCATTGCCGATTGCAACATATTCCTACATTTATCAAACCCGACATGTCTTCCACCGATACAATGAATCAATAAGTGAATCAAATACTTGAATGGCTCACATACATTAGTTTTGTTATACTGTGAGTTGTTCAAGTTGCCATCAGATCTCAATCTTCTAAAAAATCTGTGTATTAACTCCTTCTCAAAGTAATACGCATTATTGTCATCGTCTTTAAACAAAAACGTGTATTTAATAATCTGAGGAGAAATAACTACTTCGTGATTCTGAATCATTTCCACAATATGATTATGAGTAGACACTTAACGAGCAGTCTCCCAAATGGACGAATAATACTATAGAGTTGGCATATTAGTGGAGAACTCTATAGATCATTGTTCTTCGAAGAAAGCTAATAACACCATCAAATCTGGCATGATCAGAATAGTTTTTGTGACATTCGTCATTTTTGAAACCCAAAAACCCGACCCATTTTAAATTTTCGACACCTTTCGGATCTTCATTTATTAATAAAATGTGAATTGTTTTTGTATTTATGTTCATGATTTTATTTATGTTTACAATGATGTTTTTATTATTTATGATGGTACAAATTTAATTATAAGTATTATATCATCTTTATTTAATCAATGGAGTCAAAGACATTTAATGGGTTATAAAAGAATTCAATTGGTCAAAATTATTGATTTCAAACCTTATGACTAGCCTCTTGACTAGCCATCAAATTAACTCACTTTGACCTTGTTATTAACTATTTTGAGCCTATATAAAGCTCATTCTCTACAAGTTCTTTGCACAACTAATTTACACTCAAAATCATTCAGCTTGTCAATTTCTCTTAAGTCTAAAATTTGACTTTCAAAATACAACTTCTTAAGAAGTATTATTTTCTTCTTCTTTTGTGATACAATCCCCGGGGTCGTTCGTTTAACCGAACTTTGTCGGTTCACTTGCTTAAGGGCATTTTTTGCTCTCGAAACGCTTACTTAACACATGAGTTTTTCTTTACCCCTTTTTAAATCTTTTAATATTTTTGGGGTGTATCATATCACAAGTTTTTATTTTGTTAGTTATGTGCTTATCTACAAAACAATTCACATTTATCGTACATGTTAATATTATTCTTGCATATTGTTTATGAATACGTGAACTTGCCTGCAACGTGTTTACTATTTTTATGTTGGAAGTTACGCAAACACATACACATAGTGGGAGGGTCCGACGGGACGTACGTACGCCGTCTAACATTACAACTTCGGTTGTTTACGTAAGGTGGTTCTCTTTTCCCCGATTTCTGCGGCTTCGGCTAAATGAACGGGAGGACGAAACTATTTGATTTCATTTACATTATGTTTGAATGTTTATTGCATGACGATCGCTGAATCACACATTTTATATATATTTATATGCACAAAAATTTATGAAAAGTCACCAACATGTGTTGTTGACAAAATATATTATTTTAAACGTGCGGCAGGTTGATACGATGAAGTGGCATGACAAGAATATTAGTTATACCTTAGGATTATTTCAATGAACAATATTTGCTTCATTTAGATTTGATGTTCTTTTTGTCTCATTATCAAACTATTTGTGTACTTGCAAAATTATGAAATAATATAAAATATATTGTCGCTATTAATAGTGTTACGAGCTTATGAGTGATCTGTACGTTGCAACCGGGTGTATTTCGCTTAAAGCCGGGGTGTTACAGATTGGTATCAGAGTCGTGACTATAAGATAGGTGGTTAGACGTAACTACCTAGAATAGTTATAGTTTATTTTTAGGGCCCCAATTGCATGTATACTCTATGTGTTATGTGCCCGCATCTTTTAAGATTGTTCATAAGCTTCAAGTATGTTTATAATATTTTATAACGTCACATGTACACTTACTTACAAACCTATTCTAAGGCTTATGCCTAAGCAATTTTGTAATCTTTTATATTTTTCAACGAATTTTTGATGTTTAATGTAATAATTCGTGTTTTGATATTTCGATTTTTCGTTGTCATTATAGATGGTTTTACATGATGGGTATGTAGTAACTGGAAGAAGGACACACTTGTTTTTTTGAAACCTTGGCACTGAAGTATTAAACCTAAGGATAAGCAATACGTATAAATCAAAATCAATCACGAGACCTGGTTGCTTACCTGGAGGGTTCGGAAAGGGTGCTAAAACTTATTAGGCCAAAACATACCATACCAAACGACATACGAACTACTACTTTTAAGTTATTAAACGTGATTATTTTCCTTTGTGAATGGAAAGTGGTTTCATCTTACTCTTAAAAATTCCATACAAGTCATTGTGGTATATGCAATGTATGATTTCAAAGACTCAATTGTTTATATTATGGTTTTAATTGAATATTCGAAAAGTCATAGTGATACATGAAATGTCGAGTTTTCAATTAGTTTTCTTTAGTTATATATTTATTTATTATTATGGTTTTAATTGAAAATTCAAAAAATAATGGTGATACATGAATAGTCAAGTTTCAATTCGTTTTCTTACATATTCATTTATTATTATGGTTTTAATAGAAAATTCAAAAAGTCATGGTGATACACGAATAGTCGATTTTTCAATTCATTTCCTTTAGTTATGTATTCATTTATTATTATGGTTTTAATTATAAATTCGAAAAGACATTGTGATACATGAATAGTCGAGTTTCAGTTTGTTTTCTTTATTCAGATATTCCGTTATTATTTTGGTCTAACCGAAAATTTGAAACGTCAAGATGATACATGAACACTCCATTTTCAATTAAATTTTACTGTTTATATAAGTTTGTACTAGTATACGAAATCCATCATGGTTCATGGATATTCTGATTTCAAATTTGATATAGTTTTAATTTTATTATTTATGAAATTCTTACTGAATTGCGAAAACTCATGTTAGGTCATGGACATTTCAAACTAGAATTCAAATATTGCATCATGTAACTTTTTTTTTATGATTTATATAGAGTAATTAGGATTTCTTAATGTTTCATGTAGTGTTTCTTTTGGTTGGTAATTATAATTTGATATTTACGTCCCGTGTCACGCAAATCATTTCTTTTTCGCAGCATGTCTTCTCATTTGCCCGACTTCGCCCTCGAAACTCAACCCATAAAGTGACAAACCAAATTTTCAAACAATAGGCAGCAGTTATTCCGACCATGATTACCCAAATGCATCAAAACTCATTAACACCAACCACAACAACAAAAACAAACACCAAATCTATGCCCTAACCAATCTAAAACCCAACACAAACCCAATATACCCAAAGCAAACCCAACCGAAAAAAAACCATGCACGGAACACAAAGCCTTGGTATAGCTCGTTTATACGTCACCACCCAATCACCTCACAATATCGAAATGCTTCCCATGACCATTACTCAACTATTTACCACACTTTATGTTTTACCATATACTCATATTGCGAGCCTATTACATTATATTGACCCAAACACACAAACAATGCTCAGGAACGCCTAACTTGTGTTTTGCCTTGCAATACGCTAAACCGCTTTCTATGGCCACTTGAAGCTCACTCTTAGCCTTGCGCCAATACTTAATCCCTTCTACTCATCAAACATACCATTTTTTAAACCACACATGTTTCTCCGCATTCATTTTTTTATGAACATACTACACTTATAATTTCAAATCCTCGACTATTTTAAAATACTTAATTCACAAGTATTTAATTAAGTTGATTTTCTACAATAATAAAAGACTTTAAGTCAAATCAAATGGTTTATGATTATTATTACTATTACTATTATTATTATTATTATTATTATCACTACTATTATTACTATTATTATTATTATTACTATTACCATTATTATTCTTTTTATATATAATATTTTTTCAAGGTTAAATAAAATCTTTAAATAAAATCTTTTGTTTCAAACAAGTCCAAGCTCATGAGTCTATTATATTATCACTATAACATTTCTATCATAACTAGTCATTTTATTTGGAGATTCTCTCTAACGTTTTCATAGGACACCGCCAAAACGGAATCTTTTATTTTACATAAAAATATCATAAAGTTTGCAAGCCTTAATACTAATTAAGGGCTTTCATTTTTCATAAAGAAATTATAACTTTGAATTATAAAAACATCACGTTTTGCAACCGATTTTCACAAATTAAAATGAATGTTACAAATCATTTTTCTTCCCCCCCTTCCTCAACGCCAACGAGTTTTAGTTAACAAATGATGGCACCGCCCTCACCCTAGCCTTCATGCCTCAAACCCACCTACCTTCGAGAAGACAAGATTCCAAGCTTCATTTTTTTTTTCTTTAACTTCTTCTTCATGCATATTTTTTTATATATAATTCTATCTGGATATATCGAAATAATATTATGTATCCAATTTCTTCGAAGGTTGATATGAAATTTGTATTTAAGATTGGTTATTTATTGATTATTGACATATTTTTGTTCATGTTTACTCTCAAGCATGAAACACACAAGTACATGCATCATTTATAATACATATAGTCGCTTTGTCGATTTGGTTTACTATTTTGTTACCTCAATCTCGCGGTCTATGACCGATTCCCATGAACGTAATCGTTTAGTGGAAGTTGGGACTATGAACATGGTTGTGTACATAGTTATCTGATAGAAACCGTATTTCTACATTTGGCTATCCATTACCGGTTACCTCTAAACAGATTCGTTTACTTATAACCAGGACTAGCTATTTCGTAGAAGTCACTTGATCATTTTATATTCACTTTACATAAATTGTTTTGGTTATTTGTTTGGTTGTTTTCCTGCTCAATGTTTTATCGAACTATCATGTTATTCTTGATGTTAGTGTTTTATCAATTTTGTTACCTCAATCTCGCGGTCTATGACCGATTCCCATGAACGTAATCGTTTAGTGGAAGTTGGGACTATGAACATGGTTGTGTACATAGTTATCTGATAGAAACCGTATTTCTACATTTGGCTATCCATTACCGGTTACCTCTAAACAAATTCGTTTACTTATAACCAGGACTAGCTATTTCGTAGAAGTCACATGATCATTTTATATTCACTTTACATAAATTGTTTTGGTTATTTGTTTGGTTGTTTTCCTGCTCAATGTTTTATCGAACTATCATGTTATTCTTGATGTTAGTGTTTTATCAATTTGAGTCCAATATTTTACTTTGTTATTCTCAATCTCGAAGTTTCAACTGTTCACTTTGTTATTCATAATCTTAATATTGCATTTATTCATGTTGATACTTTAATTTATATGAAATTTAATCTATTTTGATATTTTGACAACAAAAGTGTCGTTTATTCTTGAAGTCAACGCTGTATCGACTTACTTAGTTATATGTTATTAGTTCAAGTCACCCATCTATTCTTGATCCACAATATTCCATTTATTTATTGCACTGTTGATGACATTAATATTTCATTCATTATGTTTATCATTTTACGTTACTCTAGATATTCGCTTATTTACAATTGATAATGAATGTCATATTATTCTTACATCACGCACTCCCATTTCCTGCTAATCTTGTATTGAAGTCGTTTGAATTAATTCTGTTTTAAGTAGGTCACGAGATACGATCTTTTACATCCTTAGGTGTAACATTTTTTTGGGTTTGAAAAACGTTCAAAAGTTGATCAATTATTAATGATTTTTAAGAAAATAGAAACAAGAATAGACCTCGTCATCTGCTAAATATCACAAATACAGTTAAATCCATAAATGAAAAAGGACAAAACGAAATAAATACCAAAAGGTAGGGGCGGCGAAGTTAGCCAAGTTGATTGGGTCCCCATCCCATCCTTTCTTCGTCAAGAGAATTTGTAGGCTGTATTTATCCACATACTCGGTTTCAGTGGTCTGGTTTTTTTTCCACAGTTCCACTGTTACCATATTTATCTGATGCAAAATATATATACTATAATTGCGTCATTTATAACTTTCATACGTACTCTACTTTGTACAAGATGAAAAAGACCCGGTCATTGGGGGTAGTATAACTTTTTATCTGTATAATATTAGTTGTTCTGGTTCACTCTAACACATCATATGAAAAACATCATATGAAAAGGGTTGTATGACCCCTTTCAATAGTATAATATAACATATTATTTGTTTCAATGTCATTCTAGCACATCATACATTATCACAAACTGTATGATTTGTATGAACATTAGATCATATGGCATTGTTAAAGTTTGCATAATGTTATATGTATCAAAAGACTGTAATACCAACCTTACATAATATTCCCTCCATTGTTAAAACTATTCTTCATACCTTTTTTTTTTAAATAAACACATAAAAAAATTGTTAAGGGTGCACATGCCTTTTTTATGTTTTTTAACTGAAAAGATCATTTTTGTCGACTCCAAACAAATCATCGATAATAATTTAATATACATGAATCTGATAAAAAGTATTTAGGTTTATTCTTACCTATAATTCATTTAATAAATAAGTGATGTTTGAGTTAAACATTATTAACAAGTGTAATTAACCGGATTATGATCAAATTCATCTGCTTGATTTGTTTAGTTAAAAATGTTCGCAAACCAGCCAGTAGAAATCTAAATAAAATTTGTGCATTGTATTGTGAATCCATAATTCTTTGGCTCGTTTAATTCATTTATAACAATTCCTCGGTTAATTCGTTTACAACATGAATACCATATATTGTTAACTTGTCTGCCGTTTATTGCCTACCAGAGTTTTAAAGTTCTTCAACCTATTTGACTGAATTATACAAATGCATTACACTGATTCCTTTCGCGTGACACAATACGTACGTGTTTCATGGTTGAAGAACATGAATACCATATATTGTTAACTTGATGTCTTTTACATGATTTTATTAACTTAACCAGTGAACCCGCAATATAATTAAATAATACCCTTATCTATGGTAATCCTTACAATAGGTTAGTGTATTGACTTGAATGTACAAAGGAGTAGCTGCATAAGTGATAGAGGTCGAATATTGTAGATGTATACGTAGGAAAAGAGAATTGAAGACTGAAGTAATTAATGATGGAATAGATACATGCGTGTGTGGTAGAAGTAGAATGGTCCGTGGGATATGACATCACCGACCATCGGCAATTGGTGCCCCTAAACGACATCCCCTTCATTTTTATTTCTAAATTATGTCAACCGACTCCGCCCCTCCTATAATTATATCATGTCTACCAAATATTATTATTTTATATATTTATTTAGCAAGAAAAATCAAAAAACCTGGTCGTAAATTATCCGTTAAAGGACATAGCAGAAATTATCCGTTAAAGGACATAGCAGATTGCACCACATTTTAACAGTAAATGTTACCTCTATGTTCTGTTCACTTTTAGATTGAACTAATTTATTTATTGTATTATATTGATCTCAAGGCCTCCATCTAAAAGGTGTGCACCTTTACTGTTTTGGTTAACAATTAACGAAACAATAATTGAACAATTTCGTTAGATAAGGTAGTGTGCTATTTAGTAATAAGGTAAGCAACATAGTAGACAAGTACATTAAAAGTAAAGGTGAACACATCGATATAGTAAGGAAAAACCTTATATCCCGGTAAGGATCCTAGGAAAAAAACCTCAGAAGGGGAAAACTATCCCTGTCTCAATTTATTAGTATGAAAATGGTGATTACAGCTTGAGAACTGATTGTGAACGATAGCTACACGATAGCCAGAGTACAAGTGTATTACAGTGGGTGAAGTAGGTGTGTCATATAATGTTAACAATAGCCTCCTTATAGAAAGAGAAAATAACAATAAGTCCTACAAATCCGGAAACCCTTGCCGCCATTATCATTTGACGACTTAGTCTTCATCCCACGTGTATTTCAGTTGTTTCTCCGAGTTTTTAGGTAGAACTAGTCACGTAAACGTTGTAGACCATTATATCTTTGACTAGCCTGCAAGTATAACATAAATAAAACAAACATAGTCGATTAGTTCAGGATCCTGCAGTTAGCTAGGAATCCAAACTCTCTGGATAATCTTCAGGATCACGCAAGGGATAAATTGACCCCTAATAATTATCTCTAAAAAATGTTACAACTATTAACTATAAATCCCCAGCTGTCACATTTTTTCACTTTATAACAAATTTGAATTTTAACGGCTTGAGGTAATTTGATAAGACAGAATGCAATTTCCATGATAAGAGCTAACCGCCTTTCGCTTAATCCCGATTAAACTCCTATAATTACTCTCGGATCTCTTATAATATTATATTTTCCTTTTGAAGGTAATTTCTCCCTCTTTTTCTTTTCTCAAGGGGTTTTTGCTTTTCTTCACATTTATTGATAATGGCTAATAAAAGATCAAAAAAATTCCGCCTCTAGTAGTGGAAATCCTCACCCCGACTTTGAATGTCAGCAGATCCTCGCCGATCCTGATTTCTTAACTTGTACATTTTCTTATATTGACCTATCATTCAATCTGATAACACCTTTCTCGTTGGAACCAAGTTTCATCCTTTCAATAAAACCCTTTGCTCCGACTCCATTTCCAAGAAGTGGGTTGGCTTTCTGGCCTATCCGTTCACCATCGGTTTAACTTACCTTTTCCTTGATTTTATTGCTCCTTCCTTTAGCATCACCGGTATTAACTAGATACAAGTTATAAGGAAAGTGATGTCTAGCGGGTATCTTTTACCCGCTAAGCTTACATGTATAGGAAAGGGTCTTAGACTCAAAGGTGCATTTCACTATGGAGGTTTCTCACATAAATCGAGTAGGTTAAAGATACTATGGAGTCTTCAACCCCAAAGTATTATCTTGAGTATGCTCAGGAACAACTCCTACGAAAATTCAGGAAAAAATGTTGACACCTCATGGCTAAGGATAAGGTAATAGAATTGATAGAGAAATTCATATACCTGGGTGGGATAGGAGACTTGATAAAGGGAATTATAGAGATCATAATGAGAAACTTACGTACGTGTACAACTTTTATTTGAACAAAGTGAAAAAATGCAATCTTTATTGTCTAATAGAACAAAGACTAATACCTTAATTGAGTCGGTCAAGATCAGATATATTTATTAATGTTCTTCTTTGATTGCTCAAGATATCTCTCTTACACCGAGGAACAAAACAAGATCATTTCGCTCCATTTTTAGTCAAATGGTGAAGGATATTCGATTACTAATGAAAAAAGGGATGGTGGGGATCCTTATATGTTGTTAAGGTCGATAAGAAGGTGCAGAAACCATAATGAGAAAACTTTTGAAGAAAAAGAGGTGGGTATCCAAGAAATTATACTTGATATTAGATCATATATTTTTCTTTGGTTCAAGCATAGATTAAGTTGTAAGTCGATAACTTTGTCAAATTGATGTAAATTTTCTTTGATGTAATCGTGTTTTACTCCTTGCCCTCCTCTGGGTTGTGGAGGTGGTAGCTTCGACATTTGTTTATAAAAGTTCATAGTTCGAAATAAAGATATATAGATGAAGTTAAATCTGATTATTGAAACTCTTATTTTGAATTTCTCATATCAACTTTTGAAAAAATAATTAAAATATAGTCTGAATTTTCGCATTTCGTCTCTAATTTATGCATACAAAACACTGAGAAAGCTTTAATTTGATATAGTCTTGTGATATAGGTATCAGACAGTGGCAGAATCAGTATACAAGTGAATTAGATCATGTTAACTTGTAATTAATGCTCCTTATAGGATTGGATTAATTAAGTGTATGTAGTGTGTGTTTCTGGAAAGAAATTAGACAGAGTAACGATGCAAATTTAACAACTCAGATCATAAAGTTATAATACGCTTACCTTTAATTTATTTAAATGGATTGTCATACGTCTGAATCCTCATGCGTATGGTTGCACCATTCATATGGATCCTATAAGCATACATGCCATGCGTATGGGTGATAAATTATTACATTTTAACAACTTTAGCCCTGATGCATTGATATAAGAACAAATAGTACAATATAAAACATCAAAATAACGCACTAACAAACACGTCTAATTTTTTTTTAAATAGTTATGTCTACGCCAAAAGTGGAACCACAATTTACAATTGATGGGTCATCAACTTTCTGTAGTCACTTTTATTATTTAGAAGTTCAACCACAACAAAATATTAACATTATAAACATTTTAGTCGGTTGAAAATTGACATTACCTAAGCAAATTAAAATGTTATTACCACATGTAATAAGACAATATTGAAAATGAAGGATTCAAAACATGCATTAAAAAGTTGTATATTGAACGTATTCGGAATTTGAAATGTTCGATAAGTACTTAAATCCTTCTTTTGATAATAATTGTTCGTGTCTCTTTCTAAATTGATATTTGTGGTGATAGGCTTCACCCTAACACCAACAGTCTATTCTTATCGTAAAACCTATATACCAATAAATATAACTCCATTAATTGTTTGTTTTTTTATTTACTAGATGTTAAATTTTATAGGGATTAAACCCTTGAACTCTCTTATTTTATATCATAAATAATAATTCATAAACATCTTACTGCCATTATTTATTGTCATAATTTTTTTTATTTGCAACTGATACCTTTTAAAAAATCATTATTCACTCCTTAAAAACAGGTTAGATTCTTTATGTCAGGAAAAAGAAGTTGAAGAAACACGGATTCAATCTTCTAAGGTCTTAGATCTGATAGATCCACAGGTTACGGGTCAAGTAATTACTAATTAACGATACGAGTTCGATCTTCCAAGTTCAATGATAGAAACCTGCAAAACAACCATCGTGAGCTCGTTACGGGAAGGACAAGAGGGGGGGTCTTCTTGTAACCACCCTGCGCCGTTAGAATAAGTATAATTCCGATGGATAGAAAGTACATAAGTATTTAGAGTAGATAACTAGGAGTGAATGAATACCTCATAGAGATGGTGAAGGTATTTATAGCCGAATGATGTTGTAATATGATTGGTCCAGCTGTCATTTTCCAGAAGATGCTCTCGTAACCATCTAGACACGTGTCCGCATATGATAGGGCAAGCTGTATGACCCATGTGCATGGTTGTAACAACCTGGACACATGTCTGTATGTGATAGGACGAGCTAAATTTGGCCATATGCATGGTTGTAACAACCTGGCCAGCTGTCATTCTTCTACTAGCTATTGGGTCTCGTGCTCTCCAAGAAAGGATCTTGGTAAATCTTCTAGAAGGGAGTTCGTTAATTACAGCTGTCCTCTGACGTTGCCTTCTAAGTCATCCTCGCGGGTGGGAACAGAACCCTTCGGATGACTTCTAAAGGCGTCTGGATCCTCCAACACATAGTCTCTAGGATTTGTTATTGTTTTTCCTTTATCTTGAATTATGCAGGTGATTTATATGTTCCGCGGATGATATATGAGGGAGTCCCCTCTTACCTGCGGGTGGTATTCAGGGGTGATTGAGTCTTTTTGGTACCCTACCTCTATAAGTCCTCCCCCCCCCCCAAGTCCATTGTTTCTTCCGCCTGAAGTTTTTATGCGAGTGAAATTCTGGACTTAGGATATTTTTTGGGGGGTTTTGAATTTTCAAGTTAGGGTGGAGATATTTTATGTTGGTGTGGGTAACGATGAAGAAAGGACGATGGGACGTTTTGCAGGCCTCAAGCAGTTGATGTGACGTCAATGTCGGCTGTCACTATACCCGACTGTTCACCCTTTCGCTCTTTCAATTTTCCCGCGTGACGTGACGTAATCTGAGTGAACCGTCTCTTTCTCTCTCCACTGTGAAACTCCCATCGCATTAATTGTGATGGGTAAAAATAAGGCGGTTCTTTCTCCTCTTTCACTTTTATCGCTTTCATTCTTCTTTCTTCCTAATTTTTTCTCTGATTGAACTTTGCATTTTTCACGATTACTCGGTGCTTTCCCTTTCTTACTGACATAATGGCAGGCGAAAAGAAATCATCTTCTACTAATATCGATACCGTCGAAGTCAGTTGGAAACAATCTGACTTCGATAAGGTCATTGCTGCATATGGGATTCCACCGGAATGGGAGCCGGAAGTCCCCGCCACTGTATCTGTTGCCAGCAAGCCTCCGGCCAACAAAATGGTCGTCTATGCAGACTTCTTCTCTCACGGGAATCTTAGGTATCCAATAACCAAGTTCCTGGGGAATCTGCTTAGTGGTTACGGGATTCACCTTTCCTAGGTGCATCCTTTCGGACTCATGCAGATTCATCATTTCGAATTCGTATGTAGGGCGAATGGCCTTCTGCCCAAAGTTGATCGGTTTTCGGTCTTCTACTAGATGCACAATCGTGGCGGATGGTTTAACTGCTCCTCCATTGCCAAGAGGATTATTGGCACCGAGCCTCCTCGTAACGCGTACGAGTGGAGGACGAATTTCTTCTGGATCCGGGAGGACGTGGTGCCAATAACGATGGTTCTCCGTCAAGCGAACGAAAAGGTCACGGAGCTGCCTGTTGCTCCTCATGAGGGACTGGAATGGTGCCAGACCTTGATGCAGATGCCCACACTGATGCGAGCCATCCCAGAAGAGGCCTTGGTGTGGGCGGGTATGAGCCGTTTGTGGCCATACCCAGAACTGGAGCCGTTTTCCAGAATGTTGACGAGAGTAAGTCTTCACAATTTCTAATCATCATTTTTTTTGAAGTATGTAACATTTTTGCATTTTTTCCAAATGAAGGGTCGATGTTGAGCGCCCTTCTAGACGATGTGGGTTGTCCCCAAAAACGCATTCGCGATGAGAAGGAATTGCCCATCTTGGACAAAACCCGGGATCGCTTCCTCTTCCCCACCAAAGTGCGTGCTAAGCTGGTGGTTTCAGAGGAAATTTTTCAGATAGGTGCGTACATATTGAACCCTCGTCCCTTTAATGCTCTGACTTTCGACGGGGTGGTCATTCTCTTGTTTTCAAGCGATGAGTCATCATCCTGCGATGAATATAATTCTGATGATGCTTCGGAATTTTCGTTTGTCATGTGTGCTTTGGCAGAGCTGGAACGGAAGAGGAAGCAACGTTCCTCAAAGGCAAGTGACGCGGGCTTCAGCCACGTAGATACCGAAGAGGAACCGGCGAAGAAGAAGCACTGGGCTCATGGCCCAAAGAAGAAGAGGATCCGGCTTGCAGATCGTGTGAGGGATCTGATGGCGACCACCTCACATAAGTCAATCAATCTTTTGAAAACTTCATTTTGTTGCATTATGCCTGAACTAATTCACTTTTTTTTCTCACATAAAAAACTGATGCGCCCGAACAGGGCGTATCAACGGAAAAACCACCACCTCCTCCACCGACATTCGTCATATCCGATGACGCGTCTGGTTCCAATGGGAAGGAACCTGTTAACGACGCTGAGGATCCCGTGACTCAGGAAGCAACTGATCAATCTCCTTCCTCACCGCCTCAATCTCCTCCCCATATTTAATTTTCTTCACCACCATGTCAAACGGGTGGTGGAGAGGTTTCTCATTCCCAACAATCCACTTCTGACTTTTACTGAATGAGGAACTCTAAGGAAGATGATCATCTGTACTTCCCGCACTTGACAATTGCACAGGGGTATCACTTTGTGGACACGGAAACCTGTGCTGTGTTTGTCAGTCGCGGGGTGCCGCCCGCTGAACGCGCCTTCCAACGTGGGCACCCCCGCCATAATCTCACTCAAGAGTTTAATTATGTTCTGGCTAACACTGTGGCCAGCGGACAAGAAATTCTGTGTGAATGGCAATCTGGGGAAAAATGGGGTGAGATGTCCCGGGCCACCGAAGAAGCGAAGGTGGCCATGGAGGACCAGCGTCTGAGAGCCAACACTGCTGAGTGGAAGCTGAAAGATGCTGGAATCGTCCTCCAGGCGGAAAGGATAGGAAAGCTGCTGCGGCCCGCCAATGGGAGGAGGCATGCAAGAAGCATAATGTTGTCCTCAAAGCTGCCTGGGATGAGACCCAACGGAAAGAAACGGACTTGGTTAAAGCCCTCGAAGCGAACACTGCCTTAGAGACTCAAGTTACCGCACAGGGTAATTTGATCCATACATTGAGGAGGAGACCAAGCTGCGTAAGGAGCAGGCAGAGGTGATGGAAAAGAAAGCTGTGGATATGCAGGCTGCATACGATGCCCTCCTAAAAGCTCATGAGACCTCAGAAGCCCGCGTGGCCAAAATATATGAGGATAATTTGAAATTTGCCGACGGGTACCGAGAGTTGCAGGAGAAGGCCAAGCGGATTGAGGAGTAGCGGCAGTGGTTGTTGGATGAGGGTCTTGGGCTGGTATGCTTTGTATTCCTTTGTTTATATCTTCTCTATTTATCTTGGCCATTTTGATGATCTTTGCTTATCTTTTTGTTAATAGGTTATCAAGCATATCCAGGAGGGGCCGGAGTTGACGAATAGTCTCGATGTCTTGCTCAACACTTCAACTCAAGCTGGCCGCTGGGTTGGCTTCATGGAAGGTCTCGAGTATGCGAGGATGGGATGATATGTGGAGAAGCATCCGCTACATGGTTTGAATGTTGCGAGGGAGTACAATCATCGCATGAAGGAATATGATGAGTTGTCATTTCCTATCCCAGCGATGCTCCCTGAATTTGCTGTAGCGGGGGACGGCATTCACCGCTTAAAAGAATATTTGCAGGAATCATCTGAGGATACGCCATCAACTCCTCCAACTTCTCGAAGCTAGATACTCCCTCATCCAAGACCCAAGGCCCGGAAGACACAACCGCCCCAAGTCCATTGAATAGTTGATAATCTTTTGTAACTTGTTCTATTTGTAATCCCATTTTGATATTAATATAAGAAGTTTCATCCTTTGCACTTTTTCTTATAGATAATATAAGTGTTAGATTTTAGGATTTTTTTAGTTGTCAATAAAGGATTACCTGATATTTATTTTAAGGACATGTGGGTCCTCTCTTGCACGCAGGCCAGGAATTTTATTTTCAAAACACGCGGGTCCTCTCTGGCACGCAAGCTAGGGATTTTATATTAGGGATAAGCTGGTCCTCTCTGGCACGCGGGCCATGAATTTTATTTTAAGGACACACGGTTCTTCTCTGGCACGTAGGCCAGGAATTCTTTTGTTACTAAGACAAGACTTACATATAGCTTTAATCGATTACCTTGATAAAAGTGGCACGCAGGCCTAACTGTAATACAAGTAATGACATAAGACGTCATTTTTATTAGCTATCAGGGCACACAGGACAATAAAGGAAATATACGTAATTAAAGTCTTGCTCATATGTAGCATCTCTTTAGCTGAGCAATGTTCCATGTTCTAGGGATTTCTGTTCCGTCTAATTTTTCCAAGTTGTAGGCACCCTTTTGAAATACTTCTTTCACCTTGTAACGACCCTCCCACGTTGGGGCTAATTTTCCCGTAGGTTCTTGACCGATGCTTCGTTGTTGCGGAAGAAAAAGTCTCCCGCATCAAAGTTACATTTTTTAACCCTTGAGTCATAATATTTTTGCAACTAACGTTTATAGTTATGCTCGTGTATTAGGTCCAATTCTCTCCTTTCTTCAAGGAGATCTATGTTCATCCACAGCTCTTTTTCATTATCGTTATTCGTCATCGTTCTTGCAGATGGAACTCAAGTTTCGACTAGGATCATGGATTCGGGACCATACGTCAAACTAAATGGTGTCTCGGAGTTGCTTGAATTCTTCTGAGTGCAGAAAGCCCAGAGTACATGGGGCAATTCATCCACCCATCCAGTTTGTTTAGTTCCCAACCATGCTTTGATTTCTTCTTTAATGGACCTATTAGCTCTTTCGACCTGACCATTGGCCTGCGGGTGGGATACCGATGTAAATATTTGGGTGATCTGATGTTCTTTTAGCCACGATTGTAGCCCACTATCCACAAATTGGGTTCCATTGTCGCTAACTAATTCTTGTGGGAGACTAAAATGGTAGATAATAAACTCCCACAATAATTTTTTACCACTATACGCGGTAATGGAAGACACCGGTTTAACTTCTACCCATTTTGTGAAATAGTCAATTGCCACGATCAGAAATTTGACGCGTCCCGGGGCTTCTGGGAATGGACCCATGATATTAATCGCCCATTTTTGGAACGGCCATGCGGATGTTACTGATGTGCTAGAAACAGTCAATTAAATATTAACTAAACTAAACAAGTAATAAAAACTAGACTTAAGACTCAACTACACAATACACCGGCAAGTGAAGCGGTCAATTGTACGAAAGCGAAGTAAGTCCGGAATATCGAACCCACAGGACTCTATAAATTACGTTAATTAACTAATTAGACTCGACTTACGACACGACTATTTATTATTAATGTTTAAAGGGGGTTTATAAACTAGGATTTAAACTAAGAAAATAAATAAGCAAGCAAACGAGAAATAAGCAACTAAACACAAGATCGAAACCAATCAGAGAAGGAATCTACCTAGGTAAGAATCCCATGCATCAACAATCATCAAGCAATGGACAAATAACATGATTATGGAAACTGATTTCCAAACGTATTCATCTAACAAACCCTGAATCAAATGAAATCCCAAAGAACAATTATTAGATCATTAAGCAATCAGTTGAATTGATTTCCACAAAGTTATCAAATAGGGTTAATTAATAGCATCTAAAGCAAGCAATCTTATGAAACACTAAACCCTAGATAACTTGATAAGCTAACATGACATCATGAACATGGATCAACACAATAAGCAAGAATATTGTCACTATCTATCCTAGCATGCAATTAACCAAGACACATGAACAATTCCTCACCTTATAGCTATTGGAATTTAGCAAAGCATTCAAAATCTTAATCAACAATCAACAAACTTCTATGATCTAATAGGCCTATTCAACCATAATCATCAAAACACCAAGTAAAGATCAAACATAAACCCTAAATCTAAAGAACACAATCAAAAGATAAAAGATCTATGTGAAGCAATAGTTAACAATCAATCAAGATAATAAATACTTATACGCATCATGAAAACAAAACCAAGTCTTTTACTATTAAATTAACAAAACCAAAATCAAACAGTTGTCCAAAGCAAGAATCAAGTCTTAAACATGTTCATCAAACCTAGGTAGACATGAAGTCTAGCCTAGCATAATCATAATCAATTAACTAAACCAAAGAACAAAAGGAAACATCATGAAAGATAATGAACAAGAACAAAGATAAAGATAAAGAACGAGAGAACCCGTCTTAATCGACCCTTGAACACTTGGATGAATGCTTAATGATCCTACTTGATTTCTAGCTCCAAATAACCTTCAAACCCTTGGAAACCCTCTCAATTTCGGCTGCAATCCAGCTTATCTTCGGCTAGGAGTGCAATAGTATATATATATAAACGAGCTGGGCTTGGGCTTTGCAAAAACGAGTGATCAGGAAGGCCTAGGCGCCGCGTGGCCGCCTAAGCCCCTCACCTTCATGCGCGGCGGCGCCCCTTTGGGGTGATTTTCGGATTTTTGCTATTATATCTTGTTTATTCATGTTAGATCTCTTTCTTAAACTCCAAGTAACGATGAGAAACTTCTAGAACTTCTTTTCCTTGACTCCAAAGCCACCATCTACATGAAAACAAATCGAAACTCTAAGTGAACTAATCATGTTGTCATTGACGAACAAAACGTACTTAAGCTTCGCATGAAAAGATAGAAAGAATTAAGTAAAACATGCAAGACACCAAAAATCTCGTGTCACTAGTATTCAAGCATGAACGCCCTCTCTGACACAAACAGAAACCACTCTCTGATATTTCTTGGCTTCATCTTTCCATGCAGGAATATAGAATATCTTTTTCTCGTTTAGCACCTGCAAGTCAGCTTGAGACAAATTTACCAAGTGCATGGGATCATACACTCTCAGAATTTCTTGTTCATCTTCATCTTCCATAACCGCTTCAGCTGTTTGGCTATCGACATACCACCACTTTAGATTCTTTAAAACATCCTTGGGTATTGTCTTCATCGGCACTTCTTTCAAACACCGAATCGGCTTATATTTCATTACCATCCAAGGTTTGCCATCAGCTCTCATTCCTCTTTCCTTATCTTCAACTAGCTTCCCTTTCTGCGGCTTTAACAACTCAAACTTTTTCTTTTTGATACTCTCTTTCCACACAATCTTCCCAATAATTCTGGCCATATTATCATCACTTCTATTAATCAACCCCAATTTTGCCAAATCCTTCACCTCACACTCAGGCAAGGTATTCAGAGATCTCAACATCCTCTTAAAGTACTGAATTCCATCAAAGCGTTTAATCACAAATAACCTCACCTGCTCATCATACAACCAGCATATAATACCCTTCTTTGACTCAGCATACCCTTTGATATTGTAACTCTTTTTGATCATTGTAGGAACCGCTGGCTTCTTTGTCTTCACAAACCACTGAGCGTAGCCTTCTTTCCATCTCGGCTGCTCCTCCCACTCAGACTCATCTAACACATCCATATCTTGACTCACATTTGCCTTATCAACTTCTAGAATATCATGTTCTACAATGTCATCCACAATCTCTCCTTCTTCTATCTCACTGTCAATCACAATTTGTTCTCCTATCTTTTCAATTTCCTCAACAGGCAACACATCGTCGTCACCCACAACATCATCATCCAACATCTCCTCATCATCCACAACCACAACAACTTCACCACCTGATCCACCTGCTGTACCAGTTGACTCCCCCTGAGATGTGGAAGTCCCAAGAGTTTGTTCGGTTCTTGGCAACTCACCACCTGCACCTTCCGATGCATTGGGATCATCGTCTCTATCATGTCTTTTCTTTGTTCTCAACTCATCGCCCTTGCAGCTCGTCTCCCCCTGAGATGCTAAGAACTGCTTTAGGGCATCAAAAAGTTTACCGTGCTCAACCAGGTGGGACGATTGGATCTGATTTTCTACTACAAGGCGCTGGATAGCCTGAGTCTGGATCAGATTGATTCTAGACTGTTCAGCCACTACCCGTTCAAGTGCAGCTATCCTTTCAGAGTCAGACAAGGTAGAATCAAAATAGAAGCGCATGTGAGAAACGTCTTGAGCATACGGTGGAGGTATTCCCAAACTAGCAGGAGTGTCAGAAACAGACTGAAAAGTAACCGCGGTTGGTATTGTGACAGATAACCCCGCAGTAGCAACCAATGTGGACTCAACAAATCGTGCAACAACCTCCGGTGGAGTGACCAGTAGGAGGTGGCAAGGAGACTATCTCTGGAGCCGAAAACTGAAATGAGGTCGGTGGAAGACCAAATGATGAAGATGTAGTCACCACGGGAACACTTGTGGTGATCGGTCCTGTCACAGTCATCGAAGCAGGAACCATGGTCATACCAGATAACGAGGGTGGAGAGAAACGAACCACCCTTGAGCTTTCGCCAACTCCTGACCTCTCACCAGCTCTGACTTTCCTCGATCTTCGTATCAATTTGTCTAACTCCTCCTCATAGTCAGATTCACTGTCATCCGAGTCTCTCTTTCTCTTGCCATGTATTCTTTCTTGTCTGATAAGAATCTGTTGTGCTTCAGTCATATCATCCGTGGAGGAGTCAGAATCGGTTCTCTCAGAATCTGCTACTGACGTAGCTACCATCGAAACATTCACACCGGATGCCTCAGCTTCTGGTGCTTGATCCTCTGCAGTTGGATCAATCTGCTCCATATCGAAGAACCCTTGGCCACCAGAAGCAGTTTCAAGATCTACCTGTTCCTCCGGAGCCGCAACAGGATCAGCAGGCAATGCTTGCCGTACCACAGGTGGTGGTTGAGGAACATCAGCCTGTTGCGTTGCCGGGTCCCGAAATTCATCTCCACGAGGAGCAATATAGGCAGGGTTCACCAAATAACCGAACAATGGAGTGTGCCGCGGACGAAGCTCTGGTTTGCTACGTGCGCTGGACGACCTACATTGTGCAAAGATCCTCTTGCTTACACTCTCAACATAACGGATGGGACGTCGTTGAGGTAGTGTAGGGGCTACATGATTTAAGATAAGCTGTAAAAATCTCGGGTACATTAGAAACCTTTCACGAGCGACCGCGCGTATCTGACGATCGATTTCATAAAACACCATCTGACTGAAACTGTAGGGCTTGTTGTAAGTCAGGGCTGTCATAGCAGATTGCATTGTTGCCCCCATTCCGTCAGTGCCAGCTTTACGACCCGACATGCACACAATCATCACGTGCATCAGAAAACGCCACTTATCCAGCAAGAATCCCTTTCGCCTTTGAGTGTCACCCAAAGGACCCGAATAGACCGTACGTAAAAATGCACCATCTCTGAATGGAGCTGAAAAATCTGTAGGATCATCTCTAGTTTCAGTCCTGAACTGCAAGGCGACCCTTATGTGATCTGCTGAGAACTGCACCTCCTGATTGTTCACTGTGGCGCGCATAACCGGAGGCTCAACTCTACAATCATATTCTACCGTCCGCCAAAAATCTTCAATATTCGGTAGAGAAATGGGGAGAGTTGTAGTAACAGCGTGAAAAATACGTGAGCGAACCAGGAAGGAGATAATCTCGCGAAAATCATCGATACCACTGGCATCCGGATCCAACGTGATGTACATGTTGTGACCCGGAAAGAATTGTCGGTTGTTATCACCGTCGTCACCACCAGCACCACCAGCGCCTGCCACACCAGCCATATCAGCACAACAAACGGTCAAAGTTAGAACATCGACAACGCAGATCATAACTTCGCCTGTTACCATGAGCGAAGTTATGATAACTTCTAATGTGCAGGTGAAGTTAAACATACGGCGAAGTTGATTACAACTTCGCCTTATCCCTAACTTCGCCTGATAACGAATTAAAACCTTTAAATTAACAAGATAAGCAGCGGGCGAAGTTAAATATAAGGCGAAGTTGAGGATAAATTCGCCTAACCCTAACTTCGCCCCTTAACAACTCAGAATAATTAATTAATTAAAAAGAGCAGGTGAAGTTATGCCTAGGGCGAAGTTGAGAACAACTTCGCCTAAAGCTAACTTCGCCTGAATCTGAAACGGCAAGAGATATTTATCCGATCAAGGTTTATTTGATGTATTTGTTATTGAAAACATGAAAAGATGTTACTATGGAGATCTAGACGATCAAATGAGTTACGAACACATTAGAAACATATTGGTTAACGGGTGTTTAAAGGGTTGCATGAACGAAGTCACAAATCGGACCAAAACGACATCTGATTAACACCATTGATAAGAATTACATGTCATACCGAGCCTACACACCTTTATCACGGATTGAAAACAAATAATAACAAGGATCGATTCGAGGGTTAAGTTCGCCGAGGGTTAGGAGAGTTATAAGTTCGCTGTGATAAAGTGTAAAGGATTTGACCAGGTTGACCCTATATATAGGTTTGAAAAAACTCAGGCGAAGTTAAGGTTAACTTCGCTTACCCTTAACTTCGCCCCTGAACAACTTCGCTTACGAATAAGTTCGCCTATTTTATTTACAAAACATGCCCTTATAAACCCGATCAAAATGCAATTGTCTTTTAAAATTCTCCGTTAAAGATTTAAACTTTACGATCAAAGAAACAAGTAACCAGGTTTTAAACCACAAAACAAAATATGCAATGTAAATTTTAGTAAATAAATAAACGGGATCAAATTTCATTCTTGATGGGGACCAGCATGTTTTAGAAAAGATCCGAACAGGAATCATACTAATTAAATGGCTGTCACATAGATCCATGTTCAGCGGTATTATGACATAAAGAAACAGGTTGTAAGCAGGTATACAACTT
Source organism: Bidens hawaiensis (assembly GCF_021521415.1). Lineage (NCBI taxonomy): Eukaryota > Viridiplantae > Streptophyta > Magnoliopsida > Asterales > Asteraceae > Bidens > Bidens hawaiensis. The sequence continues at coordinate 70,714 of NW_027506125.1, read as the reverse complement.
AGTATGGTTTTCATCGCTTCTGTGATACGGTTTAGGTTCAATTAAGCTCAAAATTTAGATGGACATCACATGAGAGATTGTGATGCCTCCTATCTATTCTCAAAGCGTATTTGGTTTTCCCCAAGTCACCCCGAGTTGACCTCGACCCGTAGTGTCTGATTAAACAGTAAGTACATATTGATCTTTAGAGTCTTCTTCCCGTTCTCTTTCTTGCCTCTTGATTGATAATTATAACAACATAAGCTTCATAAGGGAGATGATATAATTTTTCAAGTCAATAACTTCATAAGAAATTTCAATACAATGTTTAAAAGAAAATTGATCCAACCTTGGAAAGTGATAGAAGGTTTCCAGCCAGATCTACACAGGAGTATCTCGTAACACGAGGGTGCGGAATCCCCACGTAATACGATACGAGCGTAAGATATATTAAACGTTGAGACGATACACAAACACACGTTACAATACTAATAAACCCGTTGTATTGCAACACTTTCACACGTGATATCACCAATCACAAAAACACGTTATGGAAAACTTAACACAAACAAACCCGAAGCTGAGGTTATATAAACCTCGACAACTTCGCCTAACATGTTAGGCGAAGTTGTCATAACTTCACTTGTCCACAAGGTCGCTTACATCAGGCGAACTTGTGTGACACCATATCTAAAACCAAAACAAACAATCTAACACGATTACAGACACATACAAAACGCTAGATACCGAACTACTAACACTATGCACCAACAATAAGCAACTAAACACAAGATCGAAACCAATCAGAGAAGGAATCTACCTAGGTAAGAATCCCATGCATCAACAATCATCAAGCAATGGACAAATAACATGATTATGGAAACTGATTTCTAAACGTATTCATCTAACAAACCCTAAAGGACCCTAGTCTGAATCAAATGAAATCCCAAAGAACAATTATTAGATTATTAAGCAATCAGTTGAATTGATTTCTGCAAAGTTATCAAATAGGGTTAATTAATAGTATCTAAAGCAAGCAATCTTACAAAACACTAAACTCTAGATAACTTGATAAGCTAACATGACATCATGAACATGGATCAACACAATATGCAAGAATATTGTCACTATCTATCCTAGCATGCAATTGACCAAGACACATGAACAATTCGTCACCTTATAGCTATTGGAATTTAGCAAAGCATTCAAAATCTTAATCAACAATCAACAAACTTCTATGATCTAATAGGCCTATTCAACCATAATAATCAAAACACCAAGTAAAGATTAAACATAAACCCTAAATCTAAAGAACACAGTCAAAAGATAAAAGATCTATGTGAAGCAATAGTTAACAATCAATCAAGATAATAAATACTTATACGCATCATGAAAACAAAACCAAGTCTTTTACTATTAAATTAACAAAACCATAATCAAACAATTGTCCAAGCCAAGAATCAAGTCTTAAACATGTTCATCAAACCTAGGTAGACATGAAGTCTAGCCTAGCATAATCATAATCAAATAACTAAACCAAAGAACAAAAGGAAACATCATGAAAGATAATGAACAAGAACAAAGATAAAGATAAAGAACGAGAGAACCCGTCTTAATCGACCCTTGAACACTTGGGTGAAAGCTTAATGATCCTACTTGATTCCTAGCTCCAAATAACCTTCAAACCCTTGGAAACCCTCTCAATTTCGGCTGCAATCCAGCTTATCTTCGGCTAGGAATGCAATAGTATATATATACAAATGAGGTGGGCTTGGCTTTGCAAAAACGAGTGACCAGGAAGGCCTAGGCGCCGCACGGCCGCCTAAGCCCCTCACCTTCGCGCGTGGCGGCGCCCTTAGGGGTGATTTCCGGATTTTTGCTAATATATCTTGTTTATTCATGTTAGATCTCTTTATTGAACTCCAAGTAACGATGAGAAACTTCTAGAACTTCTTTTCCATGACTCCAAAGCCACCATCTACATGAAAACAAATCTAAACTCTAAGTGAACTAATCATGTAGTCATTGACGAACAAAACGTACTTAAACATCGCATGAAAAATAGAAAGAATTAAGTAAAACATGCAAGACGCCAAAAGAGTTAAAACACGATAAATTTATAATACTTTATTCAAAACCTAAATTAATAAAAGACAAACAAAACTCGAATTTAAACGAACTTAAAACAATAAGGAAACACAACTTTACACGGGTTTCGAGATGTATAAATAGATGTATATCGGTTACCGGCACTAACTCATTCTTTGGTTTTAGGGCATTGGGGCATGGCGCTGGCATGAATCACACTTTCTGATTTCATTCACTGCGTCCATGTGCATCCCCGGCCAATAGTACCCCCGCATTTATGAGTTTGGGCACAACCATTTTTGGGCCTGCGTGAAGACCACGGACGCTCTCATGTATTTCCCTTATTAAATAGTTTTCATCCTCGGCATTCACAGATCTCAAGAGTGGACCAAGGAAGGATATGCGGTACAAGATACCATCTTGTACTTAATAATTTAGGGCTTTGTGTCTGATCTCCGGGCCGTGGCTATTTCTTCCGGAAGAATTCTTGGTGTCAGATAAGCCATAATAGGTGTCATCCAGGACTCAACACCGGTTTGTATAACCAATACTTGATGTTGCGGAAGAGATGGTCGATCAAGGACATCGATGCGGATGTCTTTTGCAAAATGTTCAAAATTCGTTGAAGCTAGTTTGCTAAGAGCATCTGCTGACTTTTTTTCACTTCACTTTATGTGAATGACCTTGCAAGATGAAAATTAAAGAATCAAATCTTTCGGTTGCGATAGATACGAAGCCATCACATCATTTTTTGCCTCGTGGGTCCCGTTGATTTGTCCCCCGATAAGCATTGAATCCACTCGTTCTTCCAAAGGTTTCACTCCAAGATTTCTGGCTATTCGTTGGCCTGCTAGGAAAGCTTCATATCCTTCCTCGTTATTGGTACTCTTAAAGTCCAATTTTATGGAATAAGTGAATTCGTGACCCTCGGGATTAACCAACCTGAGACTTGCGCCTGAACCTTCATTACATGAAGCTCCGTCCATGAACAGTTACCAAACCTGGTCTCGCTCAGGGGGTACCGGAGTTCGTTGTTCCATCAAGCACTCCTCTTCTTTATTCTGCGGGACTTCTATGACGAATTCTGCTAGCACTTGACCTTTGATCGCGGGTCTGGGTCTATACTCAATCGCATGCTCTCCCAATTATATGGCCCGTTTTGCCAATCTTCCGGATAGTTCTGGTTTGTTCAACACATTCTTCAACTTGTACCATGTTAGCACATTAATTGGGTGTCCTTGAAAGTATCTGCGGAGGCGCCTAACGGCATAGACCAATGCAAAAACCAAATTCTCAAGCATTGAATACCTGGTTTCCAGGGTCGTCAATCATCTGCTGACATAGTAAATCAGAGTTTGGAGATTTTTCCTATCTGTCAGCAGTACGGCCCAATGGCAATATCAGATGCTGACAAGTACAAAGTCAGAGGTTCTCCTGCTTGCGGTGCTGTCAGGGTAGGCAGTTCCATCAAACACTTCTTGACTTCTAAAAATGCTTGTTCTGCTTCCGCGGTCCATTTGAAATGTGTTTTCTTAAAATAATTTCTCAAAGTTGACACAAAGGGAAAAGACTTGGTCACGTGATTGGCCAAATATATGTTTAAAGCAACGAGCCTGCCATTAAGTGTTTGCAATTCTTTGAGGGAAGAGGGTGAAGGCATGCAGGCGACTGCCTGGACTTTGTCTGGGTTTTCCTTAAAGCCCGCACTCGTAACAATTACTCCCAAAAATTTTCCTTCTTCCATCCCAAAGGAATACTTGCTGTGGTGTAGCTTCATATTGATCTTCCTCAAAGTATAAAATGTTTATTCTATATCCCTTAACATTTGGTCCTCCTCAATGCTCTTTATCACCAAGTCATCTATGTAAACTTCCAGATTTCGCCCAATTTGATATTTGAAGGCTTCGTCCATCAGACGTTGATACATAGCACCCACGTTTTTTAATCCAAAGGGCATCATTTTGTAACAAAATATGCCCTGATTAGTGCAGAATGCTGTTTTATCCTCGTCACATGCTGCAATGCGGATCTGATGATAGCCTTCGTAGGCATCGAAGAAGCATTTAAAATTGAACGGAGCTACCGCATCAACATTAAAATAAATTTCAGGCAACGGATAACAGCCCTTTGGGCATTCTTTGTTTAGATCTTTAAAATCTATACACATCCGCCATGTCCGTTGCTCTTAGGAACGATGACCGGATTAGCAACCTATGTTTGGTACTGGATTTCACGGATGATTCCAGCATCTAGCAGATCATGGACTTGTTCATTAATGGCCTTGGTTGCTCAGGACTCATCTTTCGCTTCTTCTTGACAATTTGTGTGAATGCCGGATTTACACGCTGTTTGTGTTCCGCAATCCTCCGAGGGACACCAGTCATGTCTGCGGATTGCCAAGCAAAAATATCCATGTTTTTAGTTAACAATTGTTTCAAAAATGTCCTCACTATCTCGGAGATAGCAGGCCCAATTGCTATTGTTTGATCCTGAAACTTCTTATTTAGCATCCATTTTTCTGGTTCAGCTCTGTCTGCTTGCTTTGGCATCTTAATTGGTTTTGAGCTTTCTGTTGCGAAGAAATGTCTATTGATGTAAATGATTGCCACTCCGGTGCGGGTTGGAACTCCTACCGCGCCATGAGCTGTGGAAGGGTGTGCATTGAAATCACCAATTGCTTCACGTTCCAAGATAATATCATGCTTTGACTTAGCCAGTAATACCAGAAATTCAATCTCCTCAGTACGTGAATGTTTTCCATCACTGAGTGTGACAAGAAAAGAAATCACCCCTCGTGGATGCATCACTTCGCCTCCAAAACCAGACACAGGCGCATGAATTTGATGAAGCCTCACCTTGTCTTCCTCGTCAAGTTGTTCAAAACACGCTTCATACATTATGTCTGGCGTACTCCCAGTATCAATGAAGACATAATGTGAATGGTAATGACCTATTAAGGCAGTGATTATCAGCGGGTTTTTGTTACATTGACCTCCCTTGACCCGCGGAAAATTTACGGGCTCACTCTTCCATTCTTCCTCATCAATTACCTGTCTCTTGTTACCACATATTCGCCCTCCTTAAATCATGTGAATATTCAAATCTCTGACCTGCTTTTAGCGGGTCTTGACTGTCTTGTGCGGAAGCTTTGCTAGATCCTTGTCTCACATTTTTGACTAAGTGTCCTAGCTTTCCGGACTTGACCGCTACTTCAATCTCGCTCCTCAAGGCCAAAAACACATCCGTGTTATGACCAATGTCATCATGGAACATACAATGTTTCTTGGGGTTGAAGAATGTTCTTTACATGATTGGCTGAGGCTTCTTGAACTTCGCATTCTCAGTGGTCAGAATTTCTAAGGGAGTCTTTATTAGCGGGGTTCAGTTGTTGGTATTCTGCGTTGAAATGCCTGTTTTGTTTTTGTTACCTATCTGTGACCTAGCATCAAATTGCTTTGATGTATCCACAGAGGGTTGAGGCCTTAACCAAATCAATCCCTTGGCTTGTCTATTCATCCACGGATTCTGAAACTCTACCTTTGGCAAATATTTAGGGCTTTCTGACTCCAATATTTTTCAGTTATTGCGAAAAACTTCGTCGCAATCATTATCTCATCCCAAGCCTTCGGCATTCCATCTTTTCCAGTCAAGCAGCGAATCAAAGCGTTACTCCGCACATTCTTGCGAAGAGCTCCCCTTAACACGTCTTCACTTATTCCTACGATATTAAGACTTTCATCATTAAACCGGGAAATGAAGTCTTCAATAGACTCATTGTCCCATCTAACAACATCCAAAATTTCAGAAGGATCACGGGTGTGCTTATTTTTTTTGACTAAAGTGTTGAGAGAATTTAGCCATCAGGTCGTCCCAACTCTTGATTTGCCCATCCGGAAATTTTGCAAACCAATCACGTGTCGTTCCAGTCAACGTCATTGCAAACATGTTGCACCAGTAAAAAAGATTCCAACCAAACACTCCTCCTACATCCACAAAGTTTAACAAGTGATCACTTGGATTTGACATTCCGTTATACTTCCCTAAGGTAGTAGGGATCTTCACGTTGACAGGGAACAAAGCGGTAGTGATGATCGGAATGAACTTTGACTTCTCAGCAAAGGACGCAGGACGATATGGTTTTGTGAAGTCTTCTTCCGCATCACTATGGTACTCGGTATGGCGAACTACGTCACACGGGCGACTAGTTCCCTCCCGTACATGAATTCTCCTATCTCCGCTGAAATAACTAACTTCACTTGGATGATACATTGGATCGTAGCTTTCATACTCACCTCTATAGGAGGGCTCACGTGTGACCATGCGAGGAAGATCACGCATCCTTCTTTCAAAATCATCTTCAGAAAGTCTCTCCGTTTGAAAATTATCACGCATCTGGCTCCTCCGAACTGTTGGAGGAGGAGATGGAGACCTCTTGGAAGTCTCATCGTAAGCCAAAGTGCGAGCGTGGATTCACTCTTCACGAATCATGCGCTCGTACTCAGCTAGAGCATTCTTTTGCTGAATGCGTAACCAGTCTTCGGGAGATTGGATCCCTCCAGATTTGAAGTTACGACGGTGAGATCTTGTCGGTTCGGAATTATCAGATCTCTCTTCCAGACCTAATTCCGTGCGACCTCCGGCGTGAGAATAAGTATAATTCCGATGGATAGAAAGTACTTAAGTATTTAGAGTATATAATTGGGAGTGAATGAATAAATCACGGAGATGGTAAAGGTATTTATAGCCGAAGAATGTGGAAATATGATTGGCCCAGATGTGGCTTTCCAGAAGATGCTCTCGTAACCGTCTAGACACATGTCCTCATATGATAAGGCGAGCTGTATGACCCATGTGCATGGTTGTAACAACCTGGACACGTGTCTGTATGTGATAGGACGAGCTAAATTTGGCCATTTGCATGGTTGTAATAACGTGGCCAACTGTCATTTCTTCTAATGGCTGTTGGGTCTCATGCTATCCAAGAAATGATCTTGGTAAATCTTCTAGAAGGTAGTTCGTTAATTACAGCTATCCTCTGATGTTGCCTTCTGGTCATCCTCGAGAGTGGGAACAGTACCCTGCAGATGACTTCTGAGGGCATCTGGATCCTCCCGCACATAGTCTCTTGGATTTGTTATTGTTCTTCCTTTATCTTGAGTTATGAAGGTGATTTATATGTTCCGCGGATGATATATGAGGGAGTCCTCTCTTACCCGCGGGTGGTATATAGGGGTAATTTGAGTATTTTTGGTACCCTACCTCTATAGAAAATCATAGAAAAAAAAAGTTGAGGGACTGCTGAACTTTTGGAAAATTAAGCATGGATGAAGAACTGTATATATATTTTAAATTTGTTTTTCTAGTTTTTTCTAGGAATTTGCAAGGTACATGCGACTATGCCACTACGTACGCATTTACCACACAAACTTGGCTATGCATTGCGGCCAATTGGAAAGTAAAAGTGGAGGTTATTATGGGGTGACAATGAAAAGAAAGAATCCATCCGTTGGGTAGCATTACAAATTATCGTTCTTGACAAGGAGAGAGGAGGCTTGGCCTACCAGCAATGTAATAGCGTTATTGGCCAAATGATGGATAAAATATAAGAATCAGGGTTATTCACTTTGGGTTAAAACAATAGCGCCTTTACACTTGGGCATAAAAAAGGGAAACCGTATCGGTTAAAAAAATATGGGATTGGCTTGGAGAAACATCAGAAGTATAGATTGATAATCAAATTAGCATGTGGTTATAAAACCCACTTCTAGTTAGACACGTGGGTGGGAGAACTTCCATTTTGGTAAAGGTATCGACTCTTTTCCAGCTTGAAAAGAAGAAAGATATAAGAGATTGAAGAAGAAACCAAGATTACCAAGTTTATATGTATATAATATAAAAATAATTTTTACATAAACTAAACACAATTAATCAGGTAGATGACCTGTCACGTGAATTATAATAGCTTTAGCAGTGACAAATTCAGGAAAAAAAATTTGTGAGTTCACTCTTTTACCTTTACAAACTTCAATTTCATATGACCGGACCTAAAATATTTTCGGTCGGTTCGATGGTTAAGGTTTGTCACATATTAAAAATACGATACATTATTAAAAAACATCAACATTAGAAATCAAAAAACACATAATAGAATTATGATGAACTTAAAGAATAAAAAAAACTATATGAAGTTTTCCTTTACGGGTTTTCATCTGTTGAGAGTGTTGCATTACATATTCAACCAAAACTTTTTGGATTTACTATTTTAAGATGATGATTGAAGGTTTGATTGTTCACATTGAAAATATCTTTTAGTATTCATAATCAAGGTTAGCACAACGTTTTCAGAGCCCTCAAGCGAACTAAAAAAACTGAGGCATTTTTGCAAAAAAAATATTTAGGCCCATCTTATTTGGACACCCAGGGTCCTTATTCAGATCCCACAAGATGCCTAGACTAGGACTATACGAGGCGTATTGAATTAAAATTGACAAAGTCAGACTGCGCGTGTAAGGGAATGTAGGGGGGGGGGGGGTTGGCATACTATGTATGTAGGACTATACGCATTGTATTCCTGAGGAAGTGGTGTATAGGTCGACACGTTGACCTATACGCCGCCCATTCCAACGAACACACACAACGTGGAGGGCTAAACGCAACGTATGGTCACGGGAATAGATGGCGTATCAGTTAGGTTGTCCGGCATGTACGAGGATGGACATAGAGTATTGGCAGGAGTAGCCTCTGTCACTCTCAATTTTCGTCGATAGTGTAAAAAAATATTCGGTCAGTTTTCAAGTTTCGTTACCCCTGAAAAATAATAACATTATCCTATGTGTTTTAAGCCTAACCAATTTAAAAGGTCAACCCAATGAAAGACTAAGCAAAGTGTAAAGCCCACACAAATTAAACCCATTAACCCTTAAATAAAAAACTCTTTAATTATTTAACCTATCAACAACAACGACATTCACTCCACTAGTCCACCACCATATGACCAACCTGAACCACTCCTTGCACCACCACTCCGGCACTCCACCAGTTTCCACTAGGTCCGCCCTCTTCTTCTGATCATCCAAACTCCGGTCACGACTCAGGCACTCACCACCGTAGTTCGACTCTTCTCAGTGCTCAATTTAAGTATTCTTACAATAACTAAAATTATAATTGTTTATATAAATTCATCGTTAATTAAAAACTGTTTGTTGACAGTTTAATGATTTATTATGGTTATTGGATTTTTAGAAAATATAAATTGGAAATTGGAATTTATTAGTGATTCAGTGTTTATGTTTAAATTAGAATTGATTAGGGATTTAGGGTTTATGTGTAAATTGGAATTGAATTTGGGTTTATGGTTTAAATATTGTTTAGGGAACTTAGAAGATGAGTAAACAAAGTTTTATTAGCAATCTTTTTAAATGCAAAGAAAAGAAAATGATATCGGTCCAACACCATGTTCAAATATTTATACTCCAAGTTCAAATATTGTTGATGATGAGCAAGAAAATGAAGATATCGGTCCAAGTTCAACCAATGATATGCAAGAAAATAATAATATTGGTCCAAATATTCCTTCGGCTTCAAGACCTTCAATATGTTCAACAATCGATTTGAATGATCTTCTTTTGGATCCTTCTAATAAACCGCCTATATTGCTAATTATCATCCTAATCAAACAGATGACATAAGAAGAGTGTATATTGTTAAAAAGACTTTTCAACCATGAGGTCATGACTTTATATGGACAAACTATTATAGTAGCCATAGACGTTATAATGTAAAAATGGTTTAGGAAATATGATTGGCTGGAGTATAATGCTAAACAAGAAAAAACATACTGCTTATGTTGTTACTTGTTTAATAAAAGTGTTGGTAATCAAGGTGGAAGAGAGGCTTTTGTAAGTGCTTGTAATTGGAGTAAACCGGGTGCCTTAAAGGATGTTGGGGAAGTTAATAGTGTTCATAATAAGTTAGCACAAAAATTTGATAGTCTCTTGAATCAAAAGTGATTGTATGAGGGGAATGTTACTAAACGTAGTAATGAAGAAAACATTGCAAAATGGTATCGATTGTTGGGTTTCGTTCGTAGTCCGAGATCCTGAAGAAAATATTGCAAATCTGAAGACTCATTTTCTAAAGGTCTTTTTCTTATGACTTTAAAGTTTATTTGTGAGAATAACTCAACTTTAAATAGTTTATCATTGTGTTTCTAATTTGTTTAATTTATATTGTATTAAATACGGTAAGAAAAAATTTTAATGATACACATGACATTTTGTGTTAGATCCGTCACGGACCTGTACACACTTTATTGGCTTAAATTTTTGTTTTATATATTTAAAACTTTTGAACAACTTATCCGTGAGTGTTTTATTGCCAGAAAACCACTAATTTAGTAAATTAACCTCTCAAAGTATTTTACATTTTTTTAAACAGCTTATATTCTTGAAAATGTCTCTAGTTATGTAATTTAAGTGAATCACGTGATACAAATATCATGATAGACAAAGAGAATGTGTCTGCACACTACCAGATATCATCGGGTTCTTTTGTAACCCACTCTATTTTGGTCCATCGTTACATCAACTTCCGTTTTTGGGCATAAAGTTTCCTAACAATATAAATAGAAGACGTAGAGATCATTTTCATAACAAGAACGAAACATGTCAAATTATAGTAACACCTCATGCTTACTCTTTAAGTTTCCTAACACTATAAATATAAGACGTAGAGTTCATTTCATTCATCACAAACTTGAATCTCTACAGCCTCATTTAAATTCACGGCCTGCGACGACCTGACAAGTTACCCTGACACCTTATGTCTAATCAAATTGCTACTCGTTCATCCTTAAGCCGTTATACTCGTTTCAAGGTAGAAGTTATGCTTAAGTCATTTCAATACATAGATTAGACCCTAGTCGAATGTATAACCTAAACCTTGGAAATTTTTATAAATATATTTAAGCTTTACATAAATAAAGGTTTAAAAAAACAAACGTTCTTTATGAATAAGAAACATAAAGTATTACATATAGAAGAGACGTCGAATTTAAATGATTTTTTCTATAAGGAGAAACATAGAATTTTTATAAATATGATTTCTTCTGGAGGTAAACATAGAATTTAAACGATTTTTCTAAAGGGAGAAACATAAAAGTTTGATAAACACTATTTTTTCTAAAGGAAGAAACATAGAATTTAAATGATTTCTTTGGGAGAAACATAAAAGTTTTATAAACCCAATTTCTTCTAGAGGAAGAAACGTAGAATTTAAATGATATCTTTTACAAAAAGAAACACAAATATCAATAGGTGTGATTTTATAAACTAAAGGTCTCGAGTAATATCTTAACAACAAAATATTCAATCAAGGTTTAAAGTTATCTAAACAGACTAAAGGCCTGCATTCAGATAATTTGATCTAGCAAAATTATTAAACTATTATTCTCGAACTATAGGTCCGAGATAATTATTCATCAATTACAGAGAAGATGTTAATTGGCCAACTCATCAAAAGGTTAATACGCCCCCAACTCTTTTAAATTACTTAATCGAGTCATTTCAACGAGTCAAAAGTTTATGTGGGATTATAGATCCCTACAACTTTAGTGGTTTTGATTCTGGTTTTGGTGGAATTGATTTAGTTCACTTGATTTTGATTCTGATACTGCCTGGGAAGTCTTCATTCTCTTGCAAAGTGATCTGGCTGTTGAGAATTGAAACATATAGCGTTGGATTTATCAAATCCAATTCTTTCATTAAGTCTGGAGAAAATTTACCTGCCTGTTCTATTATACAACATTTGACTTCTTACAACCAACATGGCAGCTTCATTTCAAATCCTTGTCTTCCAAATCGTCCACATCAATATGTTCCAAGTTTTATTGCACGACACTTGTATGAATAAGATTCTTAACCACAAAATCATTACAAGAGTCAATGAACATTGAAAATAAAGCTTGGTACTCATTACCATGTGGAGTAGTATTTGGAACATAAGGAGCTTGACCAATAGAAACAATAGAAGCAGATGAAGCATCACCAATTTTAATAATTTGTATATTAAATCTAGCTTGGCTTATCTGGCTAGATGAATAAGCAGAAGCAACAGGAAAAAGTCTTGGAGACCCAACAAATTCATGTAGTTCTTCAATAATGGGAATTTGAGATTGTTCATAGGAGCAACTAGAGCATTAGGAACAAGAAATCTAGGTTGTCTTCCTTAATCATATGATTTTTAATCATTTCATGTTTAGTAGCTTGCAAGAATGCTATGATAGCATCTAACTTCCTAGATAGCAAGTTAGCCTTTTCTTAAATGAATTTGTTGCTCTGTACCACTCTCCAGAAAAAGATGACAACAATTTCTTGTTAAATTCATTGTCAGTAGTCTGCAAATCTATTGTTCTAAGCTCATTGTCAATGGCCACAAACCTTTTTAGAATAGATTTCAGTCTCTCAACTTCTCTAAACTTGAACCTGTCAATTTTTTTCTTCAGCCTGTTTTTCTTTATATCTCTCGACTCATTGTTTCCCTCAAACATGTCTATCATAGCATCATACATATCTTTAGCAGTTGTGTGATGTCTAACACTAGGGAGAATTTACCAAGATAACACAAGTTTCAACATAGACAGGGCCTTATCATCATTTCTTTTCATTTATCTCTTTATGGCTTGGTTTTCATTTGCACCAGTTGTTGGTACGTAAGGACCTTCTTTGATTGATTACAATTAATCAGGATCATTATAGTTAACTGCAACTTCAAACATAGTCTTCCATTTGATGTAATTTTCCTGTCCAACTAACATTGGAATTTTGTTAGTAGACATTTCCTGATCCAAATCCATTTGTTTTTTATTTTGGTAAATTTTGATGAAAGTTTAAAAATATTTTTGTGTTACTTGAATTTAACTTTAAAGCCATAAATTAAACTAACAAAGACTAAAAACTTAAAAAATATTTCTTAAAATCTCTTAAAAGTTGTAGATCTAAGAAGAAATTTCAGATATGAGATAAATATAGGTAGCAAGGATTTTAACCAAGATCTAAGCAACAAGATAAAAACAAACAAGTGTAAATTAGTATTAGTATTCTTTTAAACCTCTAAACTTTGTAGACTTGAAGCTAAAATGAAGAAATCAGAACATTTGACGTCATTATTCATTGGAATAGTGTTTGGCTGACGTCATCGTCTTCAACCTTCAAAACTTCATCTCAAATCTCACAAATCTTTAATCAAAACACTATACCAGCAACTCGATGGTCTTTAATGAGCTCACAAAGCTCTGATACCACTTGTCAGTACCGAATTTCGTTCACACAATTACTGATAATCGGATAAGAACACACGAAACACAATAATGAGGACCCCTAAAATGTGGCCAGCGGAATCAACCACAAACAGTAAATTGCTAATAATAGAAAGTGATTGAAGAACAAAGACACAAATAACTTAAAAGATTTCCATTCTCATTACTATTAAAAAAGATACAAGGAAAACTTAGGGTTTCAGAAGGAATAAGTGTTAGGTGCGGCCGTCAATGATATTCATGATAGGTTTAAGAGATGTCCCATTAAGGTGACCTAAGCATTCTATTTATAGTCCCTGACATTCTTTCTATAAACAATAATCATTACAAAACATTTTTAAATAACTACAAGTGTAAAACACGTATCCGAAGACCTTGTAATCCTTGAGTTTGCTTGGAACAGTACTTCGAGTAGACTTTCACACAGAATATTTTCTAGTGAAAAGTATCCCTCTCAAGCTACTTCATTTCATGATCGATCCAAACTTTTCTCGGAAAGATCCTACGAGCAAACAACTTATTGCTCGAATTTCTTCAATCTTCACTTAGGCTTATTGAAAAAAACTTAGTATACTTGGGTATTGTTGCTTGCTCGAGATTAAACATTGCTAAGAGTAACACTTAGAATAATTTCATAAACTCCCTACCAGCAAGCTTTGAGATTCTTCTTTATTCCAAATTTGCTCGACCAACTAGGTAAACTTGCTCGAAACTAACAATTAGAAGATATCTTGAAGATTATCTTTCTTGTAACATTTCGGGTTTTTCACTTTTATTTTGTAACCGTTACCCTACCCATTTACGGGTCCGGGTTCTATAATTAATAAAATCCCGCACTTATCGAGTTACAATTACTATATTATTTATTTATCTCAACACTTATTTAATTTTGACGTTTTTAACCCAAAACATAAAGTTTTATTCATTTCTATATTCATCTCCAAACTTGAGGGGCCTGTTTGGAAGTCACTTCAATCCGCGTTGGGTACTCGAGTGGATCTTAGTACTGCTTATCACCCGCAATCTGACGCTCAATCCTAGTGAACAATCCAAACTTTAGAGGATATGCTCCGTTTTTGTGTCTTCGATTTTGGAGGAAATTGGGATATTCATCTACCATTTATCGAGTTCTCTTATAATAATAGTTTTCACTCTAGTATTGGTATGGCACCTTTTCAAGCGCTCTATGGTTGTAAATGTGGATCTCTGATCTGTTGGAACGAAGTTGGTGAATCTAAAATCACCGGTCCTGAACTAGTCCAAGAAACGACTGATCGGATTGCTCAAATCCGTCAAAAACTCCTTGCTGCTCGTAGTCGTCAAAAGAGTTATGCTGACAAGAGACGCAAACCCCTAGAGTTCAGTGTTGTTGCTTTTGAGATTATTGATAGAGTTGGTCATGTTGCGTATCGACTCAAACTTCCTGTTGAACTCTCTAATATTCACCCGGTGTTTCGTGTTTCTAACCTCTAGAAGTTTCTTGCCGAGGGTAATCTCCACATCCTCTCGATGAAGTTTGTATCGATGAGACTATGCATTTCGTTGAGCAGCCTGTTGAGATTATGGATCATATGGATAAAGTTACTAAGCGAAGTCGCATTTCTTTGGTTAAAGTTCGTTGAAATTCTAAGCAAGGTGCCGAGTTTACGTGGGAGCGTGAGGACCAGATGAAACTCAAGTATCCTCAACTTTTCGTTGTTGCGGATTCTCTAATTTCGGGACGAAATTCCCAAAAGTAGGGGATACTGTAACATTTGGGGTTTTTCACTTTTATTTTGTAACCGTTACCCGAACCATTTACGGGTTCGGGCTCTATAATTAATAAAATCCTGCACTTATCGAGTTACAATTACTATATTATTCATTTATCGCAACACTTATTTAAATTTGACCTTTTTAACCCAAAACATAAAGTTTTATCCATTTCTATATTCATCTCCAAACTTGAGGGGCCTGTTTGTAAAGTCTGTTATAATCCATATTTCAAGATGGATAATCCATCCCCAAACCCGACCCATATTTAATTTAGTGAAACCGCGAATCAATCAATCAACTTATTAGCTGGCATGAATCATTTGTAATCAAGTTATAGATTAGGAAATTGTTTATTTATGCTAGGCGCGGCCTCACCGACAATGTAATTACGTTAATTACACCTTATTTGACTTGTTTTTCCTTTATTAAACCTAACCGACACTCTAATCTTGTTACACACGATAACAGTGATATTAATCCAATTAATTGTAAGGATTCATTCCTTGATTACTCGCCGTCATTAACCGTATATATAATTGGATTATAATATTTGTTACATAGTTCTTTCATCGCGTTTTTTGGTCGGCCCTCTTCTTCGTCGTTCCTCCTCTTTTGTTCACCATTGAAGGTAATTAAACACAAGGTTTTATCGCCATCTCATGGGGATCAATACCCCTAAACATGCTTTGATTATTAATAAATGTATTGGGTTAATTGCAGATGCTAGGGTTCTTGGTTAAAGGGGGCAAAATCAGATCTTGTTTATAATTAAACGGTCTGGGTTTTAACCAAACCGAACTCGCAGATCAGTTGGTTGGTCTGTGTGTGTATCAAACTCGGGTCGCGGGTTCAAATCCCCCTGCACCCGTTTTTCTCTTTTTTTAAAAAAAAAAAAATTGTTTGCATTAAATTGATTATAAAAGTTTAATAATAATAATAATATTGTTTAATAATGATTAAACAAAGTTGTTTCACTAAAAAAAACCGACCTTTTAATATTCGTTTTTCGTTCACATTTCTCTAAGACACGTTTTTCATATAAAGATACATAAAGAAGATTTTAACTTAAAAACTAACGTTTTAATATATATAGGGTGAGATTAGAATAAGAAGTGATTTATTTGTAAGAATTGTGAGAAATAATATTGGGCGTTGGATTTGATCATCTGATGGTGGATATTGTTAGTGTGTTTTTTGTTCTGTGTGTTTTATTTTTCTAAGGGTAAAAACCACTTCTTAAACTTCTTAGGATAGTTTTACTTCTTATTTTAACCTTGCTCTCTCTCTCTCTCTCTCTCTATATATATATATATATATATATATATATATATATATATATATATATATATATATATATATATATATATATATATATATATATATATATATATATATCGAGTAGTTTAAGTTATAAAACTAAAAGTGACATTTTATTAAGTTATGCTTTCTTAAATAAAAATAAATCGTTTAACTAAATAAATCCTTAAATAAATTATAATATTAGTTTAAATGGCTATCGTTTAACTCGTATCTTGTTTAAGATCCTTACTTGAAATATATCATTTATTCTCATAGGCCATAACGTTCGCGTGTGATTCTTTTCCTCATTTGTCCCATCTTAGTCATCCTCGTTTGTTTTTTAGGTGAGTACCACATTCCCCTCTATTTTACTCGTTTTATCCGTCTTGGGGACATATGCGTAACTTATTATATTTTCACATTTATCTATATACAAAACTGCAACTGTTTATCTTATGTATTAACTAATCTCATGCCATACTTGTTATATGTTATGTGCTCATTGTGAACCGCATTCGGAGAGGTCCAGCATAATCTCAGAAAAATGTATGATCATACACTAGTCCTCATAGCCTTGTGCTTTTCGACATCTCATTTTATTTACTCATTGGTTGATTTGTTAATCTCATATGACTCGTTGCAGCTACGTATTTTTATAATATATTGTATGTATAACTGAACTAGTGTGTTGCTCACTCAACCTCGCGTTGACAAACTATATTATTTTCAACGCATATGCAGGTCACCGCTTGATGTGAAGTGTGGACTTAGAATAATTGTTTTAAGGACTTATGCTAGAAGAGTTTATTTTTGAGACTATAAATTTTCATTTGAATTATTTGATGTTTTGTTTACTTTGGATTTCTTTTTGTGATGAATAATGGTGTTATTTGAATTAAATAAATAGATATTTAAATTTTAATATTTTCATAATAGTAACCTTGCGAGCTGTGATAATCAGTCCACGCCCCGGCATTTCCGCCGTAGGTTGGGGTGTGACATTTCTCGGTTAAGATATCTTGCTCGAGGAAAGTAAAAACCTTGCACGAAGTACATGAGCTTGCTCGAGTTCCATACTTAAGCAATTCTGGGAGGTTAAGATGATTCCAATCTTTCCTTTAGACCCAACAATATCCCCCTATATTGTAATAAACTCAAATACACCCAAACATACCTGACTTACATACACTCAACAAACTACACAGAAAATCCTTCAAAATAGTAAATTACATTACTTAGAGGAAATGATTACAAGTTTCAATTCTATATCATAGGCATTACACATCAAAATTAAGACAAAAATACATCAAAAATAAAAGTTACAAGAAACTAAGAATTGTCTTCAACGTCTGTCTCTTGCAATTCTTCTCACATTTTTTTTGTTCTATCTCAATTCTGGCTATCTTTAGTCAAGAAATTGACCTAAGGGGGAGATTGTTAAGTCAAAGACTTGTTCTATGGAACATATGGAAGATTGGAATCTTCTCAACCTTCTCAGAACTTGCTAAGTATGGATCCGGGCACACGTTAGACCTCTGAGCAAGCTTTTACTTGGGCGGGCACGATATTTTGTCTATCGGGCAAGGTTATCTTCTGGAAGTCTTCTTTAGTGGAAATCCGGGCAGGGTTTGCAAATTAGTGTATTACCGGGCAAGGTTCACTAGTTTATGCAAGTCCGGGCATGGTGCACTATATCAAGCAGGTTTGTTCTTCATAGCCAAGTAAAGTTCACTTCCGAGTAAGCTTTAGGCTAACCAAGCTCATGAAGCCAAGAAATTGGAAGACCGGGAACGGTATTCATTCATAATTATGGTCCAAGTAGGCTTGATGATTTAATGATATATCTCAAGTATGATCGGGCAAGGTTCAACTTAAGCAAGGAACAGTGCTACCAAGCACACTTTGCTAATAAGCTATTTTCTAGCAAAGGGATAAAGGGACCATTGAAGAACAAGGTTGCTCGTAAGGGTTTGTCAGGCAAAGTCTGACAAAGTCAAGAAGATTGAAGTCTACCCGGTGAGTATTTTCCTAGGTAAAATACTCTTCAACTAAAGTCTACCCGGAAACTGATCTCGAGCACACTTCTATGTTACCAAGTTATGAAGGATGGCAGAGCATACTCGGAAAGACAAGATTGATGCAAAGCCTACCCAGAAAACTTGTTTTACCCTTAGGATTATTTCTGAATATGTAACTTGAATATGTCTTATCATTTAGGGTTTCTAGAAGGAATAACAGCTGTCATAGGGTGGCAGGCCTATAAATAGAATGTTATAGGGCACGCTGCCCAAGGTAGACAGACATATTAATTAAGAAAGAATATTGTGTGTGTGATGGCTGTCTTAGTATAGTACGGATAAAACCCTCCTTCAAAAAACCCTAAATCAATTATCCACTTTGTATGATTTATATTATATAAATGGAAATCTTTTGAGTGAATCTTGTTTGTGTTGGTTACCTTTGAGTACTGATTAAGCAACCGTATATTTGTTATTGATTCCGCTTTTAACAAACGGTAATCTTTCTAAATATAGCAACCCGTCAACAACTCCCTTGTTGACACATCTATTTGTGTGAGTTATGGCATGATTTGAGTAAGATCTAGCTGAAATCGGGGACCTGACAAGTGGTATCAGAGCTTGTTGCTGCTATTTTGGAAAGATTCTTGTTGCTGATTGAAGATTTTAAGAAAGATGACGTAAGCAGACCACTGTTCCATTGATTTGTGACGTCAGCAGCTCTGTTCTTCATTTTTCTTCCAGATCTACAATCTACCGGTGTTTTCTCTTCCTTATTTCAATTAAAGCTTTAATCTTTATATCTAAATCTTGCTCTAATCATGTAACGATTCCGGCAAATTCAGGTATACCCTAGCCGGTATATACTATTTATGTGTCATTTAATACTGAATATATGAATTTATACGAGTATGTATGATTCACGGTACGAATTATACTCGATTATACAGTTAATCGTATTGAAAGTACGGTTAACCGATTGACGGTTATTGAAACCCGAATGAATCGAGGATTACATTATAGACGAAATATATAATGTTTAGTGATGTTTACGAAGTATTAAAGCTTCGGGATAAGTGAAATAAAGCACAGAAAAGAATTTCGATTTAATGGTACGTTGGTACGTTAAACGAAATCTTTTATACCAAACCAAGCAAGAGATGATCGATCAAGCCGAAAAAGATGCACAATTATTAATAATATGATGTTTCAAGTAAATAAATGTCATGGTTTAAGTTTTTAAAGTTTTAAATCGGTTTTATATAAATTTTATTTTTAAGCCGAAAAACGACCGTTTTGGCCTCGTTTTGAGCGGAATTAAACGTTTAACCGAAAAACGAACTGAACCAGATTATCCACAACATTATCCGGATTACACAATCCGAATGTGTGGCCAAGATTTGAGGTGTGGGCCCCACCCCACACCATTATGAGGACCGATCGGTCCATGCATATGGATTAACATTTCATTTTCTTTTTTCTAACATCCCAACTCCACAATTCTCTCAACCCTTCAAACATTCATCCAATTTTCCTTTGATTTACACCAAGAACACAAGGTAAATGCATGTTGTAAATGCATAAATTCTAGTTTCAATTCCATGATCTTGAGTTTTTACAAGAAAATGAGGTTCCAAGTGAAAAATGGGTGAAAACCCGAGATGGAACCGATTCTTGCGTGATCAAGTGATGTATACAAGTTATACAAGGGATCTTGGTCCAAGAAAGGAGTTAAAAGAGTCAAACACGAATTTTTACGGTTAAAATCTTTGTTTCTATATCATAACCGAAACCATGAAAGAATTTGCTTGATTGTGGGTGTAACTTGCTTGGTGTGGTGTTATTGTGCTTGTAGGTGTTATATCTAGTTGCTAGCAAAGGCTAGAAAGCAAGATCTTTGCGATCTAAAGCTAGAAACACAAGGTAGTTCGGTTTTTCGTATGATTTATATGATTTGGACAGATTGTGATAGACTTAGAGTTGGGTCTTGAAATTTCACAGAGATGATCTGCACATGAAAATATGAGATCTGTGAAAATTTGGTAATTTTTGGACAAAGGATGAATATTTGGTGAATTTAATGCTCGGTTTTGGCTAAAAATGATGAAAAATAGTTAAACATCATGAAAAATTCTGGAAAATTCCAGATAAGCTTTATATAACATATAAAAGTCATACACAAAATATCAGATTTGTTGGAGAAGTCTAAGTAGACTTTTCGGTAAAACGAGTTCTAGGGTTTTCTAGCTCGGTTTTGGTGAAAATGGCATGAAAAATGAGATTTTGGTTCTGGAAAAATTACAGGGAACTATGTGGATGGCAGGGGTCATTCCAGGAAAAATTTGGGATTTTTCTAAGGTCGTTTGGTATTTTCGACATATTTGGTGTTTAAATGACGTTTAAAAATAGATAAATAAATGTTAAATATAAAAATTAATTCTGGGTTTATTTTTATAAAATTCCTTACTGTCAAAAAGTGATTTGAGCAAAATTTCAAGATCCGAGACTAAACGGATAATTATTTGTGCTAAAAAGAACATAAAAACAAACTTTTAAAGCTTAAAACGCGTAAACCGGCAAAGTTCGCCTAAGCGAGCTGACTGGTGTATAAAAACCTTAAAAATGGACTATTTTCATGAAACTAAGTTAATCAAGTAAAAATAAATTATTCGTTAATCAAGTAAAAATAAAAAACTGTTATTTCGGTATTTTAATCCGAAATAACAGTTTCCGGCACCCTAAAGACGGAAACGGGTCCCGCGGCCAAACGGAGCGTCTAAACCGAGCTCTAAATTCACGGCTTTAACTAAAATATCAGTCAAACACTATTTTCGGGTCGTGTGTGACCAAACTCATTTTTAAAACATAAAAACGGATAACCGTGCTAGGCACGCAAAACGGGGAAAACATAATAATAATAATTTTGACGGATAAACTCTAAGAGATATCACAATCTGAGTCCTGAGAAGTGTCTCTGGGTTAACATTGTCCCCGGATCGAGTACAGTACTGGGTTAACAGTGTCCCCAGATGTACCGGTTGACACAGATTTAATTTATGGAAATTGTATAGTAACGACTTAGGTATCATATTACAGATTCAGGCTCATAGCTGTTCACTGTACTACATAGTGACTCACGAGAAGGTGAGTTTCACGAGCCCCTTTTTACTGAATTGTTTTAAATATTTTCCCGGTGCGGAAAGCATGTTCCTATCAAAATGTTTAAGTACATACTGAACATATGGAAATTGCGTGTATTTTTATATTGTTTATTATACGGGAATCGTACGGAAATGTACTAAGATGGTAATTATCTGAGATGCTAATATTGTAAGGTTCCGCAACAGTGTTCTGGGTTAACATTGCCCCCAGAATGGGTACAGTACTGGGTTAACAGTGCCCCCAGATGTCACTAGAAGTGTTTCTGGGTTAACATTGCCCCCAGAATGGGTACAGTACTGGGCTAACAGTGTCCCCAGATGTCACTAGAAATGTTTCTGGGTTAACAGAGGTTTCACTTGTGGGCTCAGCATAATTACATCGCTAATATATGATTATTATAATGATTTGTCATCGTTTACTTAAATTAGTGAAACTCACCAACTATTCGTAGTTGACCCGTTTTCTTTACATACTTTCTAGGTACACCCAAATTGGAATGAGTGATACGTGCTTGATGATGTGGGCTATTTTGTGGAAGCTTAAGGATCTTTATTTTGTATTAAATATGTTAATGTACTATCGGTAAAACTTATGTGTTAACCGCCTAGACGGTAACAAATCTCGGAACAATGTAATACGTTGTAAGTTAATGTAGTGGTGTTTTCTTTATAAGCAATGCTGTTGATATCAGACGTGTCTGTTGCATCCCGTTTACGTTTCCGCTGCGGTTACGGGGTGTTACAGAACTTGGTATCAGAGCCATTGGTTATAAAGAATTAGGATGTCTTTAAAAAGATACCTAAAATATAACCAGTAGCTCAAGTATTATAGGATCTGAATATCAACTAATAATTTATAGTGACGAGATCTGGATGAACTTGGATGGACAAGTGAGTTATTATGGTCCGGAACATAATAACAGACTTGTCCGCACGAGGGAATTCAGGAGAAGTCACGGGGGACTTTAATAGGTAAAATTGGCAACATATGTGTAAATATATGATAATATTGTTATGTGGCAAAGTTGTATAAGTAAGTGTATATTAATTTGATTATGATTTACACTATGGAAAGAACTATATGTTTGTTAACTTGTGTGCAGGTAAGAATGTCGAGAACTCATAGTTTATCGGTGGAGGAGGACCCGGAGGAAGTCAGCTCCGGGAACTCTGGGAGTCTACGCATATCATCCAGCTCTGAGCCTAGCGAGGCTAGTCGTAGGAGCTCTAGCCAGTCCTCCCCAGTCAGGATTGTCAGATCCCCCACCCCACCCGCACCACAGGCCACCCCTATCCCTCCCGGTTACGGACCCCGCCTCACGGCGCAGATCAGTGTCCCGCATGTCCCACCTACCTCTCCCCCACCCAGACCTGCTACCCGTCGGGGCGAGTCCTCCCGCTCCCAGCCCGAGCCTGTGACTCCACCTGTGTGGGGTCTTCCTAGGCAGGAAAGGGACGTGGCGGCATGGCTTCGAGTGCTCACCGAGCAGGTGAATGAGCACTCCGCCGCCCTGACAGTGGGAGTACAAAGGAGGATGTATCTGGGGGACCGCATACTGGATTGCCAGTATGGGATTGACCAGTTGAGGAGGGAGTGCTCATACTCCCAGTGGAGGGTCGACCGGATGGAAACGCGGATCCGGGGTATGTTGGCTGTGATGGTGGTGTTGGTGGCTGTGTTGGTGGGGTTGGTATACCACCGTGTTTAGTTGTGTTAGGATGGGAGTAGACAGGGACCGCTTTTTGATACTCTGTGTAAGCAGTTAGTGGTGATGCTAAGATAGAGTGAATCTTGTGTAGTTATAATACAACCACTGGCCCTTAGGGGGTCTCTTTTGGGGTATAACATTATAGATACTTTTGGGTATCATTCAAGCACTGACCCATTGGGGGGGGGGTTATGTCGAGATGATGCCGACATAGTCCCTATGTATGAAAACTTAACCTATGTAATGATGACAGGAAAGTATGTGAACTGACGTTGATGTAATATGTACTGATGTTTATAAATGAATGGAATGTGGGTTGTGTGTTATGATTGGAACTTGTATTAATTATATGTATTTTCTTGATGTTGTGTAGAATGGCACCAAAACGATCAGCTCAAATGTCGGAAGTAGATGTGAGCCGTTTGATTGCTCAACAGTTAGAGGCGGCGATACCGGATATAGTATCGCGCATCGCCGCCAGTATTAACAATTCGACCAATCCAACCCCTCCGAGCGATCAAACGACCACCAATAATGACGGGGAACAAAATGCTAATCCTCCACAGAATGATAACCCGATTCCGGGAAATGACGCACCGTCTAGGGTGGTCGTTACAGACAGTAATGGCCCTATACCTACTGTAGAGACGAACCGTACTGAACCGATTCCTGCATCCAGGGGATGTTCGATCAAAGACTTTATGTTGTGCAAACCCCTAGAGTTTAGCGGGTCTGAAGGACCAAATGGGTTGGTTAAGTGGATCGAGAAAATAGAATCCGTTGTGAATATCAGCAACTGCCCCGAGGATTGTGTTGTTAAGTATGCTACCTGCACATTCACGGACCATGCCTTGACATGGTGGAACACGATAGTACAGACTCGCGGTCAGGCGGCGACAAACCGCATGACCTGGACAGAGCTCATTATTCTTGTACTGGGACATTTCTGCCCGAAAAATGAATTGCAGAAATTAGAAAACGAATTGTGGAACCTGAAGATGCAGGGGCAGACCACTTGGGTTATACAAACCGGTTTAATGAGTTGTCGCGATTGGTACCATGGTTGGTCACCCCATAGTCGAAGAGGGTTGAGCGTTATATTTGGGGACTAACTCCAATAGTGAGGAGTATAGTCAACGCTGGGGGACACCAGACGTTTGAGGGTGTGGTGACCCAAGCTGGTATCGTCACCTACGATTTCGTGAGGAGTGGGTCACTGAAGGTGGCAGGAGAGTCTGCTGGGGGAAAACGGGGTACGTATGACCATAGGATCCAGGAGAAGCAGCAAGGTAAACGTGCTAGGCCCGCTGCCCAGAACTACGCCATGACTAGTTCAGGCGGAAGGAAGGGACCGCAGACAAGGACGTTTCCTAGGTGTGGGAAATGCGGTAACCAGCATGGTGGCGAGTGCAGGGGGGTAGTGTGCCATCGGTGTGGCAGGGAAGGGCACTACGCACCGAGATGTAGAACAGACCTAAACAATCTGAACCGACAACCTCAACCTATCCGTGCGCAACCAGTTAGGACCCAACCAGCCCGACAACAAAACCCACAAGGAAATCAAGTGATGACCACCAGCCGTGCTTGCTTTGAATGCGGCAGCACAGATCACTTCAAGAGAAACTGTCCGAAACTGAACCAGGGAGGAAATGGGAGGCAAACCGCGGGTCAGGCATCGTCGTCCAACCCGGCAAGAGGCCGAGCATTCGTGATGGGGGCGAGCGAGGCACGCCGAGACCCCAGCGTAGTGACAGGTACCTTCCTCGTCTCTGATCATTACGCTTCTGTATTATTTGATACGGGCGCCGATAGAAGTTTTGTCTCCGTTAAGTTCCTATCGATAGCAAACCTTCCAATTGGTGAAACCATAGAACCTTATACCGTAGAAGTCGCTAACGGTAAAACCATGATAGTTAATCAAATAGTTCGGAATTGCCCTTTTATTCTGAACGATCGATCCCTTCCGATTGACTTGTTACTGGTAGAATTGGGTAGTTTTGACGTGATAGTGGGAATGGATTGGTTAGCACGTAACAAAGTAGAAATAAACTGTGAAAAGAAAATCTTCAAGATCCGGGTGTCGGATGACGAAGAGGTATTAGTGCAAGGAGAAAAGTCAGGCACCATGATACCATTTATATCCCACCTCAAGGTGTTAAAATATATACGCCAGGGATGCGTGGCGTATCAAGCAAGCTTGACGGCCACTGATTCTGAGGATAAACGCGTGGATGATATTCCAGTGGTACGCGAATTTCCACAAGTTTTCCCAGAAGAACTTCCTGGATTACCGCCAACCCGCCAGGTCGAATTCAGAATCGATTTATTACCTCAAGCTGGCCCTGTTGCTAAGGCGCCCTACCGACTTGCACCATCTGAGATGCAAGAACTATCCAATCAGTTGCAAGAATTGTTGGATAAAGGATTTATACGTCCTAGTTATTCCCGGTGGGGTGCACCTGTACTATTCGTGAAAAAGAAGGACGGGAGCCTTAGAATGTGCATTGATTACAGGGAATTGAACAAGTTAACAATCAAAAATAGGTACCCTCTTCCCCGAATTGATGACCTGTTCGACCAACTACAAGGTGCGAGCTACTTCTCAAAAATAGATCTTAGATCGGGATACCATCAGGTTAGAATTCAGGAGGAGGATATCCCAAAAACCGCATTCCGGACTCGCTACGGCCATTACGATTTCTTAGTTATGCCTTTTGGGCTAACAAATGCTCCAGCAGTGTTCATGGATCTCATGAACCGAGTCTGTAAACCCTACCTCGATAAATTCGTCATCGTGTTTATTGACTATATTTTGATATACTCGAAGAGTAAAGAAGAGCACGAGCAACACTTAAGATTAATTTTAGAGCTTCTAAATCAGGAGAAGTTGTATGCAAAATTCTCCAAGTGTAACTTCTGGTTACAAGAAGTGCAATTCCTTGGTCACGTTATAAACCATCAAGGAATACACGTTGATCCAAGTAAGGTTGAAGCAGTTAAGAATTGGCAAGTGCCTAAATCGCCAAAGGAAATCCGCCAATTCTTAGGCTTAGCTGGATACTATCGTCGATTTATAGAGAACTTTTCCAGCATCGCCCAACCTTTAACCCTTCTGACTCAAAAGGATCGAAAGTATGAATGGGGAGAAGAGCAGGAAACGGCGTTTCAAACGCTAAAACAAAGATTGTGCCAAGCGCCGATCTTAAGTCTCCCCGACGGAGACAATGGTTTTGTCGTGTATTGTGACGCATCCCGTAGAGGGTTAGGATGCGTGTTGATGCAGAATAATAAGGTTATAGCCTATGCTTCTCGACAGTTAAAAGTACACGAGAAAAATTACACTACTCATGACTTAGAACTGGGAGCAGTTATCTTCGCACTTAAAATCTGGAGACATTATCTCTACGGTACAAAGTGCACCATCTTCACCGATCATAAAAGTTTGCAACACATATTCGATCAGAAAGAACTGAATATGAGGCAACGAAGATGGGTCGAGTTATTAAGCGACTATGACTGTGACATCCGTTATCACCCCGGCAAGGCTAACGTCGTAGCCGATGCTTTGAGTAGGAAGGATCGGGGTAAGCCATTGAGAGTGCGAGCGCTGGGGATGATAGTCCAGTCGAACCTTTCGTACCTGGTTCGAGTCGCTCAACGCGAGGCGTTGAAAGAGGAACAATTGGAAAAAGAGGGACTTTACGGTAACGAGAAGAATTTCGAACAGCGCGTGGACGAAATTCTCTATTTCAAAAATCGGATTTGGATCCCGACCCTCCATGACCTTCGTGAATTAATCATGGACGAAGCGCATAAATCGAAATATTCCATACATCCGGGATCAGATAAGATGTACAAGGATGTGAAGGAGTTCTACTGGTGGCCGGGTTTGAAAAAGGATATAGCCACATACGTCGGGAAGTGTACGACGTGTGCGAGGGTTAAGGCGGAGCACCAGAAACCCTCGGGGATGTTACAACAACCGGAAATTCCCGAATGGAAATGGGAGCAAATCACGATGGATTTTGTGACACATCTCCCTAAGACGTCCCGTGGACACGATGCAATCTGGGTAATCGTGGATCGATTAACCAAGTCGGCACATTTTATTCCGATTAGAAATAATTATAACACCGAGAGACTTGCGCAGATTTATATAAATGAAATTGTGTCTCGTCATGGGATACCCATCTCAATCATATCCGATCGAGATAGCCATTTCACCTCCAATCTTTGGCAAGCTGTACAAGAAGCGCTGGGAACGCGTATTGATCTAAGCACAGCTTACCACCCTCAGACCGATGGTCAGTCTGAGAGGACCATTCAAACCCTGGAGGATTTGCTACGTGCGTGCGTACTGGATTTTAAGGGAAATTGGGATCAACATCTCCCACTCGTTGAATTTTCCTATAATAACAGTTACCATAGCAGTATAAAGGCAGCACCTTACGAAGCATTGTATGGACGGATGTGCCGATCACCACTCTGCTGGACTGAAGTGGGCGACACACAGGTTATTAGATCAGATCTGGTCCAGGAAACGACCAGCAAAATCCTTGAAATTAAGAACAATCTGAAGGCCGCACGGGATCGGCAGAAGAGTTATGCCGATACACGTAGAAAACCGTTATCATTTGAGAAAGGTGATAAAGTGTATTTGAAAGTATCACCTTGGAAAGGAGTAGTCAGATTTGGAAAGGCGGGAAAGTTAGC
The DNA here is from genome assembly GCF_021521415.1 of Bidens hawaiensis. Lineage (NCBI taxonomy): Eukaryota > Viridiplantae > Streptophyta > Magnoliopsida > Asterales > Asteraceae > Bidens > Bidens hawaiensis. Next base: position 42,678 of record NW_027506125.1, on the reverse strand, counting down.
CCCTAGATACATTGGACCATTCGACATTACTGCAAAAATCGGTCCTGTAGCATACCGATTGGAACTGCCTGATGAACTGAGTGCAGTTCACAATGTGTTTCACGTGTCGAACTTGAAAAGGTGTCTGTCGGATGAGACATTGGTGTTACCCTTAGAGGGTGTCCAAATAAGTGATAAGCTTAATTTCGTAGAGGAACCCATAGAAATAGTGGACAGGAAAATCAAGCAACTTAGACACAATAAGATCTCGTTGGTCAAAGTTAGATGGAATTCGCAACGAGGCCCAGAATATACATGGGAACGAAAGGACGAATTTCGGAAGAAATACCCCCACCTATTTCCATAAAAAGAAGTAGTTGACGCGTAAAATTTCGAGGACGAAATTTTTGTAATGGGGGGAGAATGTAACGATTCCGGCAAATTCAGGTATACCCTAGCCGGTATATACTATTTATGTGTCATTTAATACTGAATATATGAATTTATACGAGTATGTATGATTCACGATACGAATTATACTCGATTATACAGTTAATCATATTGGAAGTACGGTTAACCGATTGACGGTTATTGAAACCCGAATGAATCGGGGATTACATTAGGTATCATATTACAGATTCAGGCTCATAGCTGTTCACTGTACTACATACTGACTCACGAGAAGGTGAGTTTCACGAGCCCCTTTTTACTGAATTGTTTTAAATATTTTCCCGGGGCGGAAAGCATGTTCTTATCAAAATGTTTAAGTACATACTGAACGTATGGAAATTGCGTGTATTTTTATATTGTTTATTATACGGGAATCGTACGGAAATGTACTAAGATGGTAATTATCTGAGATGCTAATATTGTAAGGTTCCGCAACAGTGTTCTGGGTTAACATTGCCCCCAGAATGGGTACAGTACTGGGTTAACAGTGCCCCCAGATGTCACTAGAAGTGTTTCTGGGTTAACATTGCCCCCAGAATGGGTACAGTACTGGGTTAACAGTGTCCCCAGATGTCACTAGAAATGTTTCTGGGTTAACAGAGGTTTCACTTGTGGGCTCAGCATAATTACATCGCTAATATATGATTATTATAATGATTTGTCATCGTTTACTTAAATTAGTGAAACTCACCAACTATTCATAGTTGACCCGTTTTCTTTACATGCTTTCTAGGTACACCCAAATTGGAATGAGTGATACGTGCTTGATGATGTGTGCTATTTTGTGGAAGCTTAAGGATCTTTATTTTGTATTAAATATGTTAATGTACTATCGGTAAAACTTATGTGTTAACGCCTAGACGGTAACAAATCTCGGAACAATGTAATACGTTGTAAATTAATGTAGTGGTGTTTTCTTTATAAGCAATGCTGTTGATATCAGACGTGTCTGTTGCATCCCGTTTACGTTTCCGCTGCGGTTACGGGGTGTTACAAATCATATCAGACACATCAGATCTGAACAACCTGTTTTCAGATCTGATTATTTTAAAACTTTCCTTTTTACAAAGAAACTGATTTTAATTCTTTGAAAATGTCTGGTTATGAGAAACAAGAGGTGTCTACTAACAAGATACCAAGATTGTATGGACAGGAAAACTTTACCAAGTGGAAAGCGCTTTTTGAAGCAGCCGTACGCTACAATGATGTTGATATGTGGAACTCCATCAAGAATGGTCCATTAGCTGCAGTTGAGGAAGGTGCAAACACAGCTGGAACTGCTGCTGTAAGAGAAATAATGAGAAAGTTGGATGACAGGGCCTTAGCTATGATTAAGCTAGGACTGTCTTAGGAGATTTTAACCAAGGTGACACATCATACAACTGCCAAACAAATGTATGATGCCATACTTGAGATGTATGAAGGGAATACTGAACTGAAGAATATTAAGAAGCAAAGATTGAAGCAACAGTTGGAAAGGTTCAAGTATAAGGAGAGAGAAAGGTTAAAATCAATTCTAGAACGTTTTCTAGCTATTGTGAATGAATTGAGGACAACTGATTATGTAATGACTGACTTTGATTTAAATACAAAGTTACTCAATTAAATGCCAAAGGAATGGTATACTGCATGCAAGTTCATCCTTCAAAAGCATAATTTCAATGAATTGAAATTGGATGATGTAATATGTTTTCTTCAGGCTGCAGAACTTGAAATGATAGAGAATGAAATGATTAAGGAAGAAAGACCCTGCTTCAATGTTTCGAATGTATTGATTTCACCAATGGGTAACTTGACTACCAAGAATCAACAGCAAATTCCCATCATTGAAGAACCAGTTGAGCATAATGCTGATACTTCAAAATCTTTCATTGGATGTAGCACAAGTAATCAAGGAAATCAGTAGAGGTTCAATGTGCAACTGATTAATGAAACTGATTCTGCCTCTATGGCAAGTGGGAATTTACCTCACTCTAGTGGTGGAAATGGACAAGGCAATGAAACACAGGCCTTACTTTCTATGTTTACTGAGTCATATAATGCCTTTGTTGCAAAGAACTTGATTCACACAAGTGCGGTACAAGATGACTTAGAGAAAATTGATGCAGATGATTTGGAAAACATGGATTTGAAATGGCAAGCTGCCATGTTGTCTTTGAGAAGTAAAAGGCTGTATAACAGAACTGGTAGGTCTCTGGTTTCTGGTCCGAATGACAGGATTGGATTTGACAAGTCAAAAGCAATTTGCTACAATTGTCAGCAACCTGGTCATTTTGCAAGAGAGTGCAATCAGCCAAGAAACTTTCAGATGAGTCAATTCCCGAATCAACAACCAAGAGGTCAGCAGCAATACCAACAAAATCAGCCAAGATTCAACAATAACAACTTCAATCCCAACAACAATTACAACCCCAGCTTCAACAACTTTCAGCCTCAAATGAACAATCAACAACAAAGTATGCAACAGACTCAAGGTTTTCCAATGAACAACAATCAAAACCTTCAAGCAGCTCAAAATGTTCCAAACAACACTGTTCCAGCAAACCAAAATCAGATCAGAAATCAAGGAAATGTGGCAGTGACTACACAACATGAAGGAAATATTGATTGGAGCATTCATGAAGAGGACATTGCAGATGATATCAAGAAAGCAAATGTGGTATTCATGGCCATAATTGAGAAAGAAAAAGGATCATCATCTCAGGAACAGTCCACTCCTCTAAATGATATATGGTATATGGATAGTGGTTGTTCTAGGCACATGACTTGTGACAAAAGATCATTTATCAATTATGAAGAAAAGTATGAAGGTCCTGTAGCCTTTGGGAGTGATGAAAATGGTGGAAAGATTGTAGGGAAAGGAATTTTGTCAAATGGAAAGGTTTCATTTGACAATTTGTTTCATGTTGAAGGTCTTCAGTATAATCTACTAAGTATATCACAAATGTGTGATAAGGGTTACAAAGTCAGTTTTGATGATTCCCACTACTTCATCTTAAAACCTGAGTTTGTAATTTCACCTGAAATGATTATGATGATGGCACCAAGAAATGGCAACTTGTATGAATTGAATATGAAAGAAGCTGTTTCAAGAGGAGGTGCATGTTTTCTTTCCAAAGTCACTGAAAATGAATCCAAATTGTGGCATAGGAAACTGTGTCATGTGAACTTAAAGAACATGAATAGACTTGTCAAAGATGAGCATGTCATAGGCTTACCTACAAGAGAGTTCAAATTGGAAGATCATTGTAATTCATGCCAAAAGGGAAAACAACACAAATCTACTCATAAGCCTAAGCTCATCAACTCAATTGATCAAATACTTGAATTACTTCACATGGATCTCTTTGGTCCTGTGAGAATGCCACGTATAGGAAAGAAAAGATATTGTCTTGTGATCATTGATGACTATTCCAGATATACTTGGGTTTATTTCCTAAGTACCAAGGATGAGATTGCAGAGTTGATTAAGGGTTGTGTAACAATGATAGAGAACAAATTGAATAAGAAGGTTAAAATGATGAGAAATGACAATGGTACCGAGTTCAAGAATGGAGTTATGCAAGAATTTTGTGGAGAAAAGGGAATACTTCAACAATTCTCAGCTCCTAGAACTCCTGAACAAAATGGTGTTGCAGAGAGAAGAAATAGAACTTTAATTGAAGCTGCAAGAACCATGTTAGCATATGCTAACTTGCCTGTTACTTTTTGGGCTGAAGCCATAAACACTGGTTGCTATGTTCAGAACAGGGTGCTTGTAAACAAAAGGCATGACAAGACTCCATATGAAATATTCCACAACAGAAAGCCTTATATCAAGTTTTTCAAGACCTTTGGATGCAAATGTTTTCTTCTAAACACTAGGGATTATTTGAACAAGTTTCAAACAAAATTTCTAGATTGTTTCTTTGTTGGATATTCTACACACTCAAAAGAATACAGAGTGTATGTGAAAGACCATTTGAGTGTTATAGAATCATCTGACATCATCATTAATGAGAATCAATTCAATACAGTTGATGTTGCAGCATGGCTGTTTGATCATGAAAAGTTAATAAGGTCTTTCAAGATTTATCCTGAAGACTTTGATGACTCATTCTACAAGACCAGTGTAATTGAAGAGAAAAAGAGGAAACCACTGGACTTAGAAGAATTGTGGAAAAAGGTTGCTAGACAAGAAAAGGAATACACTTTTGTGAAAAATTCCTCATGTGATGTTTTTGAGCAAGTTCAAGAAAATATACAAGAAAACAATCACAGTTCTGAAAATGATCACACTAAGATCAATCAAGACAATCAAGATGTACATGATGTTCAAATTCATAAATGAGGGAAACACAAGCAACCAATCAAATGAAGATGAAGCTGCATATACTGCAAGGTTTCAAGACCTGTTTCAAAGGTTGAACTTAGAAAACAATGGTGCATCTACTTCAGGACAAAATAATGAAGAAGCACCAGAATTTCATGATGCAGAGACTGATTTGATCATTGAAGAACCAGAACTCAATGAGTCAAATCTTGACACAACTGTGTCTACTGATATGATTGTACACACTCCTTATGTGGAAAAGAATCATCCCTCTGAAAACATCATTGGAGATTTGAATGAAAGAGTCACAAGAAGTCACTCAAAAATTGCAAACATCTATCTTTACTCACGTTTTCTATCCCAAATAGAGCCTAAGAACATTGCTCAAGCACTGAAAGACAATAGTTGGGTGGAAGCAATGCAGGAAGAATTGGCACAGTTCAGAGACCTAAATGTGTGGGATCTTGTTGATAAGCCATTTGACAGATATGAAATAGGAACCAAATGGGTTTTTAGCAACAAAAGGGATGAGAGGGGTTTGGTGATTAAGAATAAAGCTAGGCTTGTGGCACTGGGATGCCTTCAAGTGGAAGGAATAGACTTTGAGGAAGTCTTTGCTCCTGTGGCAAGACTTCAAGCTATCAGGATCTTTCTTGCATATGCTGCCTCAAAGAACATTAGAGTGTTCCAGCTTGATGTTAAGTCTGCATTCCTAAATGGAAAGATTGATGAAGAGTTGTATGTAGCTCAACCTCTAGGTTTTGAGGATCCTTTGTATCCTAACAGGGTGTATAAGCTAAACAAAGCACTGTATGGATTGCATCAGGCTCCTAGAGCATGGTATGATGAGCTGTCAAATCATCTTCTTGAAAATGGCTTTAACATAGGAGCCATTGACAAGGCACTCTTCTACAAAAGAAAGGGATCAGACTTACTTCTGTTACAAGTGTACGTAGATGACATCATCTTTGGTTCAACCAATGAACAAATGTGTATGGAGTTTGAAGGGGTAATGAAGTCCAAATACAACATGAGTTCTATGGGAGAAATGAACTTCTTTCTTGGATTACAAGTTCAACAGAAAGTTGAAGGTATCTTCATTCACCAAAATAAGTATGTGCAGGACATCTTGAACAAGTTCAATTGTCATGAGTACAAAACTGCCTTAACTCCAATGGACACCAAGGAAAAGATGATTGCTGATGAAAAGGGGGAGCCTGTGGATGAACATGAATATAGAGCCAAAATTGGATCTCTGATTTATCTAACTGCTACAAGACCAGATATCATGTTTGTTGTGTGTGTGTGTGTGCAAGATTTCAGTCAAGTCCAAAAGTCTCCCACATGAATGTTGTTAAAAGAATATTCAGATATTTGAAGGGAAGACCATATTTGGGGATTTAGTTCCAAAGAATCAATCATTTGATCTAATTGTATACACATACATTGATTAGATTGATAAAACTGATTAAATGCTTATCTGATGTCATAAGTAATCCCTTGATTATGATTGCTTGAATATGTGCTTTATCTGATCTTCTGATGTTATTAATATAGGATAGACATTGAATGTTAGTGTTGTCTGCTTGTCTTGATGATGTTATATATGATTAAGATTTGATTATGTGCTGCAACTGTTTATGTCAAAATGTGTTTTATGTCAAAATTAAGTGATAAAATGAATTTTCTAATGAATTTTTCATAAATACTATATTTTGAATCAAAACATGAGCATGTGTTAATGGTGCTGAGATATGATAAGATTATTCAGTTCAAGCTTTAAAGAAGCTTAAAAGAATTTTAAAGTCTCAAGTAGTTATCTTTGCTGAAAATTATGTCATATGCCCAGTTGGAAGGACATACACTTGTGTATGTTTGGTCCTGCAATCTGAAAAGATTGAAAGTGTCACACCCGCCCTGAGCGGCGGAAACAGCCGGGCGCGCACGAGTGGGGATTGATAATTAAGCACGGGCCATTGCAAAACATTCAAAGATTTTCATTGCGCATGAAATGTTTAATACAAATGACATTGTTTAAGATTACATAAAAACATCCAAGTATAAAAACTGAAGATTTCCTCGCCATATCCCCTTGCGCGGCGGGTAACCGTGCGCATCGAGGGGATAAAACCAAAATCTTCCAAAAAGCTTGTTTTAGATGTTCAGCGTGTGGTGCTCTAAGTGTGACTCCATGCGCTACCTAGTTATCTCCTGAAAGACACGTAAAAACATTTGAATCAGTATAAACTGAGTGAGTTCACAAGTTTTAGTAACTTGTTAAATCGTATTGCATCATAATCATTCTGAAACATATTCTGTTAGCCTCATTAAAACACATGCTTGGTAAGACAGTTATATTAACATATTCTGATAAAACCGTTCCGCGGGTTACGCGCGAACATTTCTGGGAACTGTGCTCGTCTGTGTAAGTGGCGCTGCCACTACGAGCTAAAATAATGTAATACCGTCCCGCGGGTTACGCGCAGACGTTTCTGGAAAACTATGCTCGTCTATGCAAAGAGGCATTGCCCCTACGAGCTAAGGATACTGTCCCGCGGGTTACGCTGCGAACAATTCTGAGAAACTGTGCTCGTCCATGCAAAGAGGCATTGCCCCTACGAGCTAAAATAATAATTCCGTCCCGCGGGTTACGCGCGGACGTTGTGCCGGAAAACAAGGCGCTCGTCCATGCAAAGAGGCGCGACCCCTACGAGCGGGCTCAAACCCATAGTACTGCCCCATGACCATACTAGGCACTCGTCCATGCAAAGAGGTGCGACCCCTACGAGTGGGTGGATCAAACCAGCAGTCCCTACCCTTAGAGTTCCAATGGTAAAGTGATCACTTACTCGAGTTCTAGCGCACATACATTGAAAACCTTAGATAACCGTTTGCATTGCTCATCATGAAACATAACTTAAACACATAATCGCTTTCATAGCTTGTAAGTATACCATGATAAAACATTATTTAAGTACGTGTCCCTCGCCCCGAAAGCAGTTTAAAACAGTGAAAACAGTGAAAATAGGGGCTGTGAGACTCACCTGAGGTTCTTGTTAAGGGATTAATCGAGATTCGGGTTTTCTTGGTGTTGGCCTCGGAATCGAAGGTCTAGAATACGATCAAATAACAAGTATATATATTAAGATCAAGAAATAGGAGAATACAAGGGTTGGATAGTAGGTTTCAAGGTTATATTCTCGGCTTACCTAGTAACAAGATTGGAGCTGGAAACAACGGATGCTTGGGAAAGGATTAGTGCAAGTTCGTAGTTCTTTGAAGTGTGTTTTGGGTGATAATTTAGGCTACAAATTTATAGGCAAACTCAAGGGAACACAATCCCTTGCTTTAGGGAATTGTAATCTTTTGAAATGATGATAAAGTATGGAAATTATTATTATTTATTAAAAAGAGTAGAAAAGTAGATTAAAGATTCTGATTTGATATGGACAGGACATGCAGGGCTGTGGCTGGTGAGAGTGGGTGGCTGGCAGTTGACTTTTACAGTTTGCTTTTTCAGTGCTTTAGACAGTGTACAGTAAAAAGTAGTTTTCTGAAACACGCTACCGCCCTCTTTTGGGCGGGGACAATTTCCTTAAATCTGAACATTTTGACTAAGTGTTCTGCGCGTATAACTTGGTGCGCATAGCTTTCTGCGTGTAGGACATGTCTTTGCTGCGGGTAGGTGCGTAACCTTCTCGCAGTTAGGGACATTTGAGTTTCATTTGTAGATTCTCCAGGTGGTCTTGGTATTTCAACATAGTGATCAGTCATGTTGAAGTCAATTCCATCTTGGAGCTTCAGACAAACTAGCTCTCAACGTTCCCGCCATGCGGGTAGGTTAGTTCCCTTCCGCACGCGCATAAACGATGTAGGATGCACCCGCCTTAGCATCATGCGGGATGGTCAACCCATAGACAACATAACGTTTAAGTTACATGAAAACATAAAGCCAAATCATTCACGCATGGCGCATATAACATATGCTCACGCTGGTTCTTAACATGGTGCGCTCGCGCAGGGCGCACATAACACATGCACGCGCTGACTATCATGGCGCGCATAATATTTACAATCACCTAATTATTAGGTTAATTACTTAGTTTAAGGGGTTGGGAATTTACCGGGTGTCACATTCTCCCCTCGTTAAACGAATTTCGTCCCAAAATTTAGGAGACGTTGCTGGCAGAAGCCATGTTCTGAAAGAGGTGTGGGTATTTTATGCGCATCTGATCTTCTCTTTCCCAAGTGAATTCAGGCCCACGCCTTGAGTTCCATTGAACTTTTACTAACTTGATTTTGCTCCTGCGTAACTTTTGTTCTTTCCAATCGGTTACTGCTATAGGTTCTTCTACGAAGTGCAGCTGTTTGTCGATGTGAATCTCTTCCATCGGCAAAATTAACGTTTCGTCAGATAAGCACTTTTTGAGGTTGGACACATGAAACGTATCATGAACTCCACTGAGTTCGGCGGATAAACGAAGTTTATAAGCAACCGGACCGATCCTTTCCAGGATCTCAAATGGTCCAATGTAGCGCGGATTCAACTTTCCTCGCTTGCCGAAACGGGGGACTCCTTTCCATGGAGAGACTTTCAAAAGTACTTTATCCCCTACTTGAAACTCCAACGGTTTCCTTCTCATATCAGCATAACTTTTCTGTCTGTCGCGCGCTGCCTTAAGGCGATCCCTTATCTGAAAAATCTTGTCTGTTGTTTCTTGGATCAATTCTGGACCAGTCATTTGCTTCTCACCCACTTCAGCCCAGCACAGTGGGGATCTACACTTGCGCCCATACAAAGCTTCGAACGGCGCAGCCTTAATGCTTGTGTGATAACTGTTATTGTAAGAAAATTCAACCAACGGGAGGTGGGTATCCCAACTACCTCCAAAATCGATCGCGCACGCGCGCAGCATATCTTCCAATGTCTGGATCGTTCGTTCGCTTTGTCCATCCGTTTGGGGGTGATAAGCCGTACTCATGTCCAGTCGAGTACCTAACCCCTCTTGTAATGATCTCCAAAACCTTGAGGTGAACCGACTATCTCTATCGGAAATGATGGACACTGGGACTCCATGTTTTGAAACTACTTCTCGAATATATAGTCGGGCTAGCTTTTCCATTTTATCAGTTTCTTTAATCGGCAGGAAGTGCGCTGACTTAGTTAGCCGATCCACAATAACCCATATCGTGTCGTAACCCCCAGGTGTCCTTGGTAGTTTGGTGATAAAGTCCATAGAGATTTGTTCCCACTTCCACATGGGAATTTCTGGCTGTTGAAGCAACCCTGATGGTTTCTGGTATTCAGCTTTTACCTTTGAACACGTCAGGCACTTACTGACATACGTCGCGATGGCGCCTTTAAGATTGGGCCACCAATACAGCGTTTTAACATCTTGGTACATCTTGTCTGCGCCAGGATGTACGGAATATCGCGTCTTGTGAGCTTCGTCTAAAACTTGCTCGCGCAATCCTCCCTTGAGAGGGACCCATATGCGGTTAGCGAAATATAGATTGCCGTTCTCTTTCAGTTCCAAACTCTTAATCATTCCCCCAAGGGCTTCGTTTTTAACAAGCTCTGGTTTCAAGGCTTCTTGCTGAGCGTCTCGGATGCGGGTAGAGAGATCTGCGTGAATGGTCAACCTTAGAGCCTTGACTCGTAGCGTTTTTATTCGCTCCTTCCTACTTAGCGCGTCTGCCACCACATTCGCCTTTCCAGGGTGGTATCTTATTTCACAATCATAATCGTTCAACAATTCAACCCATCTTCGTTGCCTCATGTTTAAATCCTTTTGATCAAATATATGTTGAAGGCTCTTGTGATCCGTAAAGATTATACACTTTGTACCATAGAGGTAATGGCGCCAAATCTTTAGCGCGAAGACAACAGCTCCAAGTTCCAGATCATGCGTTGTGTAGTTCTTCTCATTGGTCTTAAGTTGGCGCGAGGCATACGCTATAACTTTGTCTCGCTGCATAAGGACACATCCGAGTCCCTGGTGTGAAGCGTCGCAGTAAACAACGATGTCATCCGTCCCCTCGGGCAGGGATAAGATTGGCGCACTACATAACTTCTGTTTCAACATTTGAAATGCCGCTTCCTGATTCTCGCCCCAAATAAACGCCTTGTCTTTCTGAGTTAGCGCGGTCAGAGGTAGAGCTATCTTGGAGAAGTTCTCAATGAAGCGTCGATAGTAGCCAGCTAGTCCAAGGAATTGCCTCACCTCTGTTGGGGTTTTTGGCGCTTCCCAGTTTTCGATGGCTTTAACCTTAGAAGGATCGACGTGAATTCCTTTCTCGTTTACAACGTGACCGAGAAAGTGAACCTCTCTAAGCCAAAACTCACATTTAGAAAACTTTGCATACAACTTTTCTTTCCTTAACAATTCCAAAATCATTCTCAGGTGTTGCTCATGCTCGGCCTTGGTCCGAGAGTAAATCAGAATATCATCTATAAACACAATCACAAACTTGTCCAAATATGGTTTGCACACACGGTTCATCAGATCCATGAATATAGCCGGCGCATTAGTTAGCCCGAAAGGCATCACTAAGAACTCATAATGGCCATATCTAGTTCGGAAGGCTGTCTTTGGCGCGTCTCCCTCATGGACCCTAAGTTGGTGGTATCCTGACCGTAGATCTATCTTCGAATAATAACTGGATCCCTGCAACTGGTCAAATAAGTCGTCAATCCTCGGTAAGGGGTACCGATTTTTGACTGTCAGCTTGTTCAGCTCCCTGTAGTCAATACACATCCGGAACGAACCATCCTTCTTCTTTACAAACAGTACTGGAGCTCCCCAAGGTGAAAAGCTTGGGCGTATGAAACCCTTATCCAATAGTTCCTGTAACTGATTGGATAGCTCTTGCATCTCAGATGGAGCTAAGCGATAAGGCGCTCGAGCTACTGGCGCAGCTCCTGGGACCAAATCAATATGAAACTCGACTTGCCGTGGCGGCGGTAACCCGGGCAAATCTTCAGGAAAAACTTCTGGAAATTCGCGCACTACTGGTAAGTCTTCAATTCTTCGCTCATCTTTCTTCTCTACTACATGCGCCAGGAAGGCGTAGCACCCTTTCCTTAGGCACTTACGCGCCTTTAGGCACGAAATCAGTTTCGTCGCAACTCCCTTTCTTTCCCCTTGAATCATCAAAGTTTCTCCGTTCAACAGTGGAATCCGAACCTGCTTCTCATGACAAACAATCTCCGCGAGATTCTCGACCAACCAATCCATACCTACCACAATATCGAAACTTCCCAAATCTATTGGCAACAAGTTTATATTGAACTCATGACCTCCCATGACTAATACACATTGCTCAGTCCTTTCATTCGCGCATAACTGCCTACCATTGGCTAGTTCTATAGTATAAGGTTTGTCTAGCTTACTGGTCGCTAAGCCCAGGGAGTTTTTAAACTCATGGGATATAAAACTTAGGTCAGCGCCAGTATCAAATAAGACAGATGCATAATGACCGTTAAGCAAAAACGTACCGGTTACCACATTCGGTTCTTCCTTTGCTTCACCCGCGCCGATCACAAAAGCTCTCCCGCGAGCTTGGTTTCCTTTCTGTGGGCAATCCCGACTGAAGTGTCCAGGCTTCCCGCATGCGTAGCAGCTGTCGCTCGATCCAGCTTCTCTGATGCGACAATTCATCGCCTTGTGTCCTGATCTGCCACATTTGGCGCATTCGATTTTTGCGCATTCACCCTCGTGGTGATACTTGCATTTGCTGCACCATGGGCGAGGCCCGCTGTATCCTTTTCTTGATGGTTCCGCGGCTTGAATCGCGTAAACCCTTGTGCTTTCCTGCTTCTTGGGCGGTGGCTGCTTGAAGTCTGATCCTCGGTGGGAGTTCCATTTCCTCTTGAAGTCAGAGGTTCGCTGCTCGTTCAAGCGAGTGGTCAACATACCCGCACGAACCGTATCCCTTGTAAGGGTGATGGCTCGCGCAACCGCCTCGTCAAAGGTCGGAGGTGCGGCGGCGTTGAGCGGGACTCTAACGACAGGAGGTAACCCAAAGATGTACCTCTCGATTTTCTTTTCTTCTGTGTTTGCCATGTCTGGCACCAGCTGGCAAAGCTCGTTGAAACGATTGGTGTAGGCATCGATATCCGTTCCTACCATGGTGTGGTTCCAGAATTCTTGTTGCAAGCTCTGAATTTCTGCGCGAGAGCAGAACTTTCCCATCATCATTTCTTTCAATTCTTCCCAGGTCTTGTGAAGAGCAATTTCTCGCCCCAAAGTCTTTACTTGGAGCTTCCACCAAGACGAAGCTGCTTCTTGGAACATGCAGGTCGCGTAAAGGACCTTTTGGTTTTCACTACATCCGCTGATGGAGAGAACTGTCTCCATCTTGTCAATCCAATTGTAGAGCCCAATGGCTCCTTCGGTGCCTTTGAACGGCCAAGGCCTACAGGCCATGAATGTTTTATAGGAGCATCCTTTGTCCAAGGCTCCTGATTCGGGTTCTGGGGTCTCGTTCTCTTGGCGACCCTGACTAGATTCGGCCTTGCTGGCCTCATGTGTTGCAATCGCCTGCGCGATTATTTCTGCGAGCTCCTCGGGTGTCATGGTAATTCCCTTGGCTCTGGTTGGAGGCATTCTTTTCATAAAAAGAAAATATAACAAACTTAGCGCATGTACTCAGAGCACATAATGTTCTTATCTCTAGACACTGTGACCCGTGTTCCTAAGTGCGTGTGTGATTTTTCTTTTGAACATATTCTTTTGAAAATATTTCATGCGATTCCCCAAAGGTTATAGTCTAGGTTAAAAACTTCTTTTCCTAGTTCGCTATAACCAGTGCTCTGATACCAATCTGTCACACCCGGCCCTGAGCGGCGGAAACAGCCGGGCGCGCACGAGTGGGGATTGATAATTAAGCACGGGCCATTGCAAAACATTCAAAGATTTTCATTGCGCATGAAATGTTTAATACAAATGACATTGTTTAAGATTACATAAAAACATCCAAGTATAAAAACTGAAGATTTCCTCGCCATATCCCCTTGCGCGGCGGGTAACCGTGCGCATCGAGGGGATAAAACCAAAATCTTCCAAAAAGCTTGTTTTAGATGTTCAGCGTGTGGTGCTCTAAGTGTGACTCCATGCGCTACCTAGTTATCTCCTGAAAGACACGTAAAAACATTTGAATCAGTATAAACTGAGTGAGTTCACAAGTTTTAGTAACTTGTTAAATCGTATTGCATCATAATCATTCTGAAACATATTCTGTTAGCCTCATTAAAACACATGCTTGGTAAGACAGTTATATTAACATATTCTGATAAAACCGTTCCGCGGGTTACGCGCGAACATTTCTGGGAACTGTGCTCGTCTGTGTAAGTGGCGCTGCCACTACGAGCTAAAATAATGTAATACCGTCCCGCGGGTTACGCGCAGACGTTTCTGGAAAACTATGCTCGTCTATGCAAAGAGGCATTGCCCCTACGAGCTAAGGATACTGTCCCGCGGGTTACGCTGCGAACAATCTGAGAAACTGTGCTCGTCCATGCAAAGAGGCATTGCCCCTACGAGCTAAAATAATAATTCCGTCCCGCGGGTTACGCGCGGACGTTGTGCCGGAAAACAAGGCGCTCGTCCATGCAAAGAGGCGCGACCCCTACGAGCGGGCTCAAACCCATAGTACTGCCCCATGACCATACTAGGCACTCGTCCATGCAAAGAGGTGCGACCCCTACGAGTGGGTGGATCAAACCAGCAGTCCCTACCCTTAGAGTTCCAATGGTAAAGTGATCACTTACTCGAGTTCTAGCGCACATACATTGAAAACCTTAGATAACCGTTTGCATTGCTCATCATGAAACATAACTTAAACACATAATCGCTTTCATAGCTTGTAAGTATACCATGATAAAACATTATTTAAGTACGTGTCCCTCGCCCCGAAAGCAGTTTAAAACAGTGAAAACAGTGAAAATAGGGGCTGTGAGACTCACCTGAGGTTCTTGTTAAGGGATTAATCGAGATTCGGGTTTTCTTGGTGTTGGCCTCGGAATCGAAGGTCTAGAATACGATCAAATAACAAGTATATATATTAAGATCAAGAAATAGGAGAATACAAGGGTTGGATAGTAGGTTTCAAGGTTATATTCTCGGCTTACCTAGTAACAAGATTGGAGCTGGAAACAACGGATGCTTGGGAAAGGATTAGTGCAAGTTCGTAGTTCTTTGAAGTGTGTTTTGGGTGATAATTTAGGCTACAAATTTATAGGCAAACTCAAGGGAACACAATCCCTTGCTTTAGGGAATTGTAATCTTTTGAAATGATGATAAAGTATGGAAATTATTATTATTTATTAAAAAGAGTAGAAAAGTAGATTAAAGATTCTGATTTGATATGGACAGGACATGCAGGGCTGTGGCTGGTGAGAGTGGGTGGCTGGCAGTTGACTTTTACAGTTTGCTTTTTCAGTGCTTTAGACAGTGTACAGTAAAAAGTAGTTTTCTGAAACACGCTACCGCCCTCTTTTGGGCGGGGACAATTTCCTTAAATCTGAACATTTTGACTAAGTGTTCTGCGCGTATAACTTGGTGCGCATAGCTTTCTGCGTGTAGGACATGTCTTTGCTGCGGGTAGGTGCGTAACCTTCTCGCAGTTAGGGACATTTGAGTTTCATTTGTAGATTCTCCAGGTGGTCTTGGTATTTCAACATAGTGATCAGTCATGTTGAAGTCAATTCCATCTTGGAGCTTCAGACAAACTAGCTCTCAACGTTCCCGCCATGCGGGTAGGTTAGTTCCCTTCCGCACGCGCATAAACGATGTAGGATGCACCCGCCTTAGCATCATGCGGGATGGTCAACCCATAGACAACATAACGTTTAAGTTACATGAAAACATAAAGCCAAATCATTCACGCATGGCGCATATAACATATGCTCACGCTGGTTCTTAACATGGTGCGCTCGCGCAGGGCGCACATAACACATGCACGCGCTGACTATCATGGCGCGCATAATATTTACAATCACCTAATTATTAGGTTAATTACTTAGTTTAAGGGGTTGGGAATTTACCGGGTGTCACAGAAAGGATAGCCATTAACCAGAAAACTGAAAGCATTTGGGGCAATTATAACTTGTTTTCTGTTCCTTTACTTAAAACTATGTCAATAGCTGTGAATTTAAAAGGACATATACTCACAATGTATGTTTGGTCCTGTTGACCACCTGTAGTCAAACAGAATAGCCATTTACCTGACAATTAAGAGACATTGGGGTGATTGAATATTAAAATGAATATAATGGGAAATGAGAGTACATTGACTACTTAACCAATCATATGGATTTATTAGGCTAAAAGGACTCTTAGTACAGTTATTGACATGTATGGTTGCTTTCTCATGATATGTAAAATATAAGGTGATAAAAACATAAATAAAATGCTAAGATTTATGTGGAGTTACATTGTTGTCTATGCATGTTCCTAGATAAATCTTTTCAAATGATAGGCAGAAAAGTGACTATCCAGTCATACACAAGCCTGTTGGTCTTTGGTTACCCAAAATGAGACATCTTTTAAAGAATGACAAAGAACACTTGTGAAATACTTTAATTTCAAAATTTTGTCAACCAAAAGTTGATACTTGTTCACAAGTTTTTATTGAAGAAATACAAACATGAGGGTTAATAAAAGAACTACAACGGTGGAGGCAATCATATAAGTCCTTTAAACATCCTGAATGAAAGGCCTGTAAGTCCGACTTGCGTGGCATGTAAGTCCAACGTTCAACCTCACATATGTTTGTATATTTTAAAAGAAATATCTTATAAATTTTCAAAAATATGTTCTGTCATTAAAAGTTTTTAACCAAAACCAGGGGGTCAAAGTCAAAATGGGGTGATCTGGAGAAAGCCAAATAAGCCTTGAGGTTAGATAAGGAGCATCAGAAAACAATATGTGTTATCCATTGAATTTTCTGCTAAATTAATTGAAATTAATCATATCACCAAAGAAATGAAAATCATGTTAAGTCTAGACCTGTTGTTGACCTGTCTTTGTAGTCATAATAATGCTGAGAATGAAGTATTGAGAAAGCTACTTAGTCAATATGATCCCGTTCCTAAGATCTTTTCAGTTTATAAAAGAAATTGTCTTGAAATGATACACAACTGAAATTTGATCTCTAAATGCACCATTTGCTCTTAAACTATGATCTGAAATGATACATAACTTAGAAATGTCTTTGACAAGTGGTTTAAGTCAAACAGTGTTGCATTTTTCCTCTAATAGGTTGAATATGAAGGTTCGGGTAAGGTTTGATGTTCTCAAAACTTTCCGGGCACAAAACAGTTGAATATGTGTGAATATGTATTTTCGGGTAAGGTTTTAATATTTTATAACCTTTCCGAGTACACTTAGATACTTTTATCTAAGTTTACTATTTTCGGGATGCTTTGAAGTATTTGATAGTTTTCGGGTAGAGATACTATTTAGTTACTTTCCGGGCAAGCCTGATTGCTTATTCTTGAATACGTATTTTCGGGTAAGGTTTGTTGCTTTATAACCTTTCCGGGCACACTTAGGTACTTTTATCTAAGTTTGTCTTTTTCGGGTATGATTTGATAATTTGTATTTTCTCGGGTAGACTATCATGTTTAGTTTAGTTCCTAAGCATACCTGATATGTGAATATGTTAATCCTAGGATGCTTAGTGCTAACATAGGATTGTCGGGCAAGCTCTTTGAAATTTTAGACTATAGTACACTTAGTTGTATAATATTTAATTTCATTTCGGGCACGCTATGTATTACTTGTGATTATGATTTATTTGAAATTACAAGTGTTTTCGGGCAGACTTTGTCTTCTGGGCACACTTTATATTCCGGATACACTATTGTTCCTTCAATATACTTGGTAATTTCAAAATTTGACTTTCCGAGTACACTGTCTGCAAGATATCATTTCGGGTACACTTTATACTCTGTGAAAGTTGTTCGGGTATACTTTGTAAAGAAGGTTGTTCGTGCACACTATCTTAGGAAGGTTGCTCGGGCACACTGTTCACCAAAGTATGTTTGATTGAATGTGTTTCTGATTTTGATAGGGTTTATGCTAGATTGAGTTACTTGATTTATATTTGAGAAATTATTTGGGTATCTTAATTGATTCCTAGCAAGAATGCTTATTTGAAATTTTATACTTGATTATTTATATTGTGATTAAGTTCTCAAGAAATCTGGTATTTCGGGCAAGCTATCTTCATAATGTCTTGACTTTAAATTATCTAGCTTGACCAAGCAAGGTTTGTGATTAAAAGGGATCGGGTAAACCTTATAAAATTAAATGAAAATGTTGTCAAGCAAGGTTTAGTATTTCATCGGGTAAGCTTTGTGTAAGTGGACGTATACCGAGTAGACTTTGCAAAGGTTTACTTTTCCGAGTAAGGTTTGCTAAGTCTAAAATGATAAAGAGTTATATGTTTGTAAAATTGTTTTTAAAATATCAAATGGATAATGTCACTATTTGACAGCTAATAATTCACAAAATGACAAAAAGCATTTAAAACTCACTTTCAAAAGGTATATAAGAGGGAGTTAGGCAAAATTTTCAACATTACATTTCCCTCTCTCTCTTTCCACTGCAACTGCTTACTCGCAACGAAACCCAAACCGACCTATCGCATTCATTATTAATCCAAACCCTAACTTGAATCAGCCCTCTAATTCTGACTCGGTAAGCAATAATAATGTGTTTTCCGATCATGATTAGATTATAATGGGCTTTGATTATGTATTTGATTACTAATATCTTTTTTATGTGTTTAGGTTATAAACTTGTCGAAGAACAGGTTCTTAATGACTAACTTCTCTTTCTTCTTCATTTTTATACCTTGAAATTGCCTAAAGTACTGAACTTTATGACTAATTTCACTTTGAATATGTTTGATTGTGATGTTCAGATATGGCAGAGGAAGAACAACCCAAGTATGTTTTTGAAAAGAAGCATAACATGCGTGCACTATTGCAAGTCACACCTGACAACGAGCCGGTGGCGCCAATGATTACATGGATAGCTAGATCAAATGTCAGTTTTGCATTCACTGAATGTCCTGTCATCCACAGAAATCATTCACTTGATTTCTGGAGATATGCAGAACTGGTTGAAGATATCAATGGAAAGAGAATCGAAGCAACTGTTGCAAGACAAGAAATACACATAACTGAAAGAATGATCAGACAATGCTTGCAGTTACGCGATGATGACCACAATCATATAAACTTCAATACAACACACCTGATGAGAATATTTGAAGAGACGATGGGTTATCAGGGAACTGTACATGATGAGCAGTTTCAAAAGGGGATGTTTCCGATGCTGTATAGATTGCTCATTCACCATGTGATACAGGGGTTTTCTCCAAGAAAAGGATCATGGACTTTGATGAGTCATGATTTAGCAAATGCTACTGTTGGGATTATGTATGATCTACCCTTCAATTTTTCAAAGATGATATTTGATGGGCTGGTAGCAAACTTGAAGAAGGCAGAGAAGGATAGGTTCTTACAATATCTAAGGTTCCTACAGATAATCTTTAACAGTGAATTAAGAGATCTACCCACTATGGGAATTACACACCTACTGCAGAACCCTGACACATACAAGAGAATTAAGAATCCAAGTGTTTTCAATAGATTCAATTCTGAAGTTCCATTTGAGATCTTACCATGGTTGTTGAACCATGAATTGAATGTGATGCCAATGCCTGAGTTAAGCTCAGAGGAGGAAGGAGGAAATGATGTTGAGAGTGATGATGATGGTTCTGATGATGAAAATGATGACAATGATGATGGAGATGAACGAGGGGTTGGAGGAGCTATGAATGTTGATGCACCTGATCAGGGGGAGCAACTTGAAGATCAAGAACAACCTATTCCAACACCACCACAATCACCACCAAACATTGACTAACCCATTATACCATCACTACCACTAACTCCACCACATCAAACCACTCAATCCCCACCACAAACCCTAACCATAAGCCAACCTGATACTTCAACACATGTATCACCAACACCACAAACACCACCAACATCTAGCCCAATTCACTCAGATCCATTCATCCCAAGTCCACCTCATACACAATCATCACCACTATCCACATTTCAAACCTGCACTACAAATCCAGAACAGCTAGACTATGAACACTTTTCTACATCACCACCTACAACACCACCCACTGACACTGACCTGTTGACCCTGTTAAAAGAAAATGTTGAACTGAAGAGAAGGAATCAGGAGGTGACAGAGGAGAATGTTATGTTGATAGAGAAGTTGGTACAAGCAAAATTGAAAATTCAAGTCCTGGAGCAGGAGGTTGAGAAGACCTCAGCTGCCCCAAAACAGGGGGAGAATGATAGTATACCAACTATCTCTGGTGTAGATGTTGAAACTGAAACTGTAACAGTTGTAGAGACTGCAGACAGTTTGAAGTTGATTATGATTGATTATGATGATGGAGAGGAGAGTAGTGAGGAGAGGAGGATTGAGGATGAGGAGTATGAAGGTGATAAATCAGATGTGGGAGAACAAGACTATGATTATAATGATGAAATTGCATATGTGGAAAGGCATGAAGAAAATGTTGAGATAGAGGATAGGATTGAAAAGACAAATGTTAAGGAGAATGTAGCTGAACTGATATAGCTACTGATGTCTTAATTAACACTCAAACTGAAGTAGAGACTGAAGTAATGAGTGAAGGGAATACTGCTACTGAGGAGCCTATCACTGAAACTGAACAACCAGAAAGTTCCAAGAGGGTAGAGTTTGACCCTGAATTAGAAGCTCTTGAGAAGGAGATTGATGACTATAGACAATCTAATGATGAGGAGGAAGTAGTGCCTAAAAGGATGGATAAAGGCAAAGAAAAAGTCACAGAAGAAGAGCCTGTTAAGGCTTATCCAGAAAAGGATGTGTTATTTACAGAAGATGCTGAAGCTGCTGTTGCTGCTGCTTTAAGGGAACAAGAAAATATTTTAAGAGAAACAAGGGACAAAGAGATACTGGCCCAAACCATGGACCTTGTAGAGTTGGCAGAGCAGGAAAACTTGATCAACCAAGCCAAGTTTGCAAAAGAAGTTATTGATGAAGTGGCTGATCAAGAGGTTATTGAAGCCTTGATTAAGTTAAAAGAGCAAGAGGAAGCTGACAATTCCTTAGCTATAGTGGTTAGCATGTTTCAAACTGAAAGTCAACAAGAAACAAAGTCAAATGAGGCTGCTGAACCAGAAAATCTGAATACTGATATGATGGTTGAAGAAGAAATTGGTGAGTCCATGGCCTCAATGGCTGCAAAGAAATGGCCTCAACAGATTAAAGATGACATTAGACAAAATTCTGATGAATGGGAGTATGTGGATGATCCCAAGTATGGAAAGAAATACTCAAGAAAAAGGGATAGACCGGAAACATTTATGCCAATTGAAGGTCTGAGTCTGCAAAGAAGGGAAGATGGGATGACAAGAACAAGTACTTTGTTGAAACTCCAGATGAAGATGCTAGTCCTATCAGGCCAGTCCCACTTCAAACCTTACAACCAGGTGAAAGGGTTCAAGGTGTCCCTGATGTGCCTGTTCAAACTGAATCAAACCCAGAGCATCCAACCTCTGATGAACCCAAGATTGATGCTGTAAATGACTTAAGTGAAGAGGAGGATGAATCTGAGGATTCTGATGAGGATGATAATCCTGATGATAATCAAAGAAAAGGTGTTAAAGCTACCAATGTTGAATCTCCACAAGTTGAACTGACTAATGAGCAGAGAGCTAACATTGAGTTGAGTATGAGGGAAGCCAAAAGGAAACATTCTTTGGTTGTAAAGCTGAGAAAGCATGGAATAAGTTTTGAAGCTTTGGCTGATCTTGATGATGATCAGTTGCAAAAGAGACTTGATAAGGAGAGGGATGGTTTCAAGAAAAGGATGGAACAAAAGAACAGAGACTGCCAGATATACAGAGAATATCTCAGAAGGCATAATTATTCAGAGAAAGATCTGTCTCACTTCATAGTTGACCAACTCCAAGACCTTTACAACAGTGAAAGAGAAAAGGTGATTGAAAAATGTGTGAAGGAGAATGAGAAGATTGAAAAATTGGGAACTTTGAAGGAGAAATTTGGAGGTATGTGTGGATACTTTCTTGAGAAAAGGTTGAAGCCTGAGATGGTTGAGAACCTATCCAGAGAATCAGTGTTGGATCAGTACAATAAACTGAAGAGAAAGGAAAAATTGAAGAGGGTCCAAACTGAGAACTCTATTAAACAAACTGAAACATCTGTTGAACCTCCAATAAAGAGGAGAAATATAATGACTTTGAGGGAGAAACAGAAGATTCAGAGTGAAAAGGAAATGTCCAAGGAAGTTCCTGTTATTGAAACCCCTACTCCACAAGAAGTGAATTTTGAACCTGAAGATGAACCTTCTGTACCTTGGGAAAATGAAGAGATGATCAACATTCGAAGGAACATAATGATTACTCAAAGAGGAATGGATGAAGCATCTTTTAATACCTTGGAAAAGGAGGATTTGAAATACCTCTTTTATACCCAAAAGGCTGAATGGGAGAAAGCTCTAAGGGAAGGTGAGAACCCTAGATACTATGCAGATGGGAGATTTGTACCTGCTGGTTTGTCAAAAACTCCTGGTATGGAAAAATGTAGGTAGCTCTTAAAGATGCAGGAGCAAATATTGTTGAACTTGCAAACCTTCCAACTGAAATGGTAGAAGCAATCTACATCAAAACCTTTAATTTGGGGCCTAGAAAACCCAAGAAGTTTATTCCTTTCAGCCCACCAATTTCAAGAAGATATCCACAAGATGGAAGAGGTGAAGGTGGAAGAGGTGAATCAAGTAGGTCTGCACTACAAAGAACATCAAGACCACCATCAGATGTGGATCTTCCCAGAGAACTCTACTATGATTCTGTATCTGAATGCTTGAGAGTGATTATGGAAAGCAGAAAGCTAAGAGAGATAGCTGTGAGAAGTGACTTTTATGATTATACTCAAGAACAACTAGAAAGAATGGCCACACTTGACCTGTATGATTATAGAGACAGAAACAAGATGGCAGGTAGGCAAATGAATGATCTCTCAAAGTTTTTGAAGAAAGAACCTGATCAGGGATTCCAGTTCTTAAAAGAAAAGAGAAGTTGGAGAATGATTCAATTTCACAGATCGAAAAGGTCAGAAAAGTTGATAAAAATGGACCAAGCTGAACTGTACTACCAAATGAATGTCAAAGACAGGAATCCAGTGTCAAACCTGAATGCATGCTTAAGCCTTGGAAGAAGAATGACACCCCCCAACTATACCGTCCAAAGAAATGGCATCATAACTGAAGTGGAATACAAAGAAGATGCTGACCATTATTTTCTGAGAAATTCTGATGGAAAAATACTAGGGATTATCAAGAAGGATGAAGACTTGAATTGCTTACATGATGAAGATCTAATGGATATAAGGGACTTGGTCATACATGAAGGTCATACTCATTATCAAGCCCTTGATATCTTTAAAATGAGAGCTGCATCAGTGATCACAAATAGAAGGCAAGCCGCATACAATGCATGGAAGAGACAAAATTCCTAGATTAGGCTTTGTTTTAGGGCACGCCGCCCAAGGCAGACAGACACATTAATTAAGAAAGAATATTGTGTGTGTGACGGCTGTCTTAGTATAGTACGGATAAAACCCTCCTTCAAGAAACCATAAATCGATTATTCACTTTGTATGATTTATATTATATAAATGGAAATCTTTTGAGTGAATCTTGTTTGTGTTGGTTACCTTTGAATACTGATTAAGCAACCGTATGTTTGTTATTGATTCCGCCTTTAACAAACGGTAATCTTTCTAAATATAGCAACCCGTCATCAACTCCCTTGTCGACACATCTATTTGTGTGAGTTATGGCATGATTTGAGTAAGATCCAGCTGAAATCGGGGACCTGACAAGTGGTATCAAATGCTCCTTGTTGGAACATTATGAGCTCTTTTCATGCTGATAAATTCTCTAATATTCTACTTTTGTTTGCTTGGAGGAAGCACAAAGTCAATCAACTTCAATCTTTTCTGTTGTTTTATATTCTTTTCTTCTTCTGTAGGCTTCAATATTCTCTTTCTCTTAAACATAGGAAAACCTTTCCTGAACTGTTCTATGAGATACTTTGACAACTCTGAGATACTTTGACAACTCATTTTGTTGATTCCTTGCCAATCTGTTTCTTTCTTTATAATCATAATACAATGTCTATTAGGCAAGTTTGGAGAGTTGTTCAATAGAAAAGTCTCTAAAATCGTCTTTGAACATCACAGTCCTTATTCTTTAACTCTTTATCGTGATCTTTAACAGACCAGTCTTAGAATCATAGAACAAGTGTTTAGGCATGTCTTCATTTGTTTATGGACTAGGTTATCTTCTAATTTCAGCTCTGCTCTGGTAGTGGGAATATGTGGTCTGATGATGATGGTTAAAAGGATGAAGGTCTAAAAGATGATGATCCAAGTAATTTAGGAACATATCCTGATCCTTGTGTAGCCCGGTCAACATACTCTTGAATCTCTTTAGGAGTGTTGTATTTATTTCCCATTATCTTCTTAGCTTGCTCATCCAGTTCAAGTTCCCTATCATAAGCCTTTTTAATTTCTTCTATTAAGAGCCTAATCAGATTATCATAGTTTCTAGCTCTTTCAGCCAAATGATTTATCATCCTCATAGTTCCTTCATCATGGTTGTGAGAAAAAGGCATTTCATTTTCATCATGCTCTTCTTCATCGGACTCCTTAAATTCTTTCGTTTTACTCTTTCTTACTTTTACCTGTTTAGAAGAATGGACTTCTTAGGGGGTAGACCATTCAGATTCATTCCTTTTCTTGTAGAAACTTTCGACTTCAATATAGAATAAATCATACAATTGATTCCATGTCAGTTTATATCATCTTCAGTCCAATCTCTTGTTCTTAACAACCCTCTTATTTGTTCAGCCATATTTTTAGAGAAAGCCTTTTCATCTTCCTTCACATTTTCTTTCTTCTTGTTATCATTCTCTTTCTTTGATTTAGATTAATTGGATTTTCTAGGAGAAGTTAACTTTACTTGTTTCAATTATTCATTATACTTTTTGACCTCTTTATCAAAGATCTTTTTCATTTAAGCTCTAGAGAGTTTATTGTCACACCCCGAAAACCTTATTCTACGTAGCGGAAGACTTTGACTAGGTCGTTCGGGTCGTGACAGATGCCGATAGCCAATCATAATAAAGAAAAATATTTTAATAATCAAAGCTTGACTTTTATTTAAAAAGTTATCTGTTATTACATAATCAGAGTTTATCCATGCTATAAGCACGCTTTATTGCATGCCCAGTTTTCACTCTTATCCAAACACAACCCCAACACTTTTTCCATGTCGCCTTGAAGCCATCACTTACCTAAAAAACATATTAAAATGTTCGTTGACACGAATGTTGGAGAGTTATCTTTATTCCAAAATAATTCATATATATATATATATACACACACATTATTATGAAAGTATGACAAACGAAAATTCAATTCAAGTCGTCATGAAACTCATAGTAAACAACACTTTATCAATTTATCATGGAACATAGTAAACGATTACTTAGAAATCTCACGATATAATGGTCTAGCGGCCATCCTGTCATAACTTATTACCATAAGCAACAGTAGTATTCGTTCCTTACCGTTCTTTAACAGTGGTAATTAAAACTTTGAAATTTCAAGATAATCAAATTTGCCATAAAAACATAGCATTTTATCTTTTAAGCAAATCGTACTCAATATATTCTCACTATTAACCCAACGCAATTGGAAGTGGGGGGCGTCACCCCCATAGATCTACCAATATTTCTGTGCCCTTATTAATTCGGTTAACAGTTATTTAACCAACTTTTGACTCATCCCGATTTTTACACGGTTTGTAAAATTTAATGTTTTTTTTAAAACTTCAATAAAAGCAATAAATGAATATGTTTTCTACCAAAATACAATAAAAACATTCCATTTAAAAACGAGGGGGCTTATAGAGAAACTCACAGTTGAAGCTTTTCGTCCAAAATCGCGTGCCCTGTAATAGTACATGTTTGTTAATAAAACTTGGTTTGAATTTAATTTATTAGAATCTTTTATTTATTTAATCTTAGTCTAATGACCACACAAGCACATGAACACATAATTTCTACCTAGAAAGTTAACAAGTAAGTATAATTTGGGTTTTGTTAACTATTGTTTTACTTAACTATATTAATAAATAAAAATAAATATATATGAATAAATAAGATAAAATATTAAAGTGTCAGTTGATGAAAATTTTAAGAAAATCTTTAACTATTATTTTTAATGAATTTTTGTGGGTTTTGTTGGTTTCGCCGGTTTTACGTTTAAAAACGAACCGGTCGTCATTTTGTATAAAATATTACCTTTAAATATTTGAAAACACTTGTTACATATATATTAGTTAAGTTTTATAAGTTCTTTATAAAAGTATTTTATTTTTTATTTTTGTTAATATTTTCTCAAAATAGCAACTTTTAACGTTTTCGTGTCGATTTTCATGACACGAACCGTTTAGGACCAAGTTTTGTTATCTTGTCGTCTTTTCATATATTAACTTATGTTAAATATGAATATTTTACAACTTTAGGGGCTGTTCTAAAACTGTCCCAAGTTGTCGTGTCGGTTCGCGTTTAAAAGTCGATTTTTCGACCGTTAGAGTTACGGACAAGTAAATTAAACCAAATTAATCCACACCCATTATCTTATGTAACAATTATACATATTTTAACAGATAATACACTATTATTTTCATGTTTGATCACATACTATCATATAGCACATTTTAATCAATTTAGGTTCCTAAATTCATATATTAAGTTTACTAATAATGGCAAAATCAAACTTAGCAATCAAATATGTAACATCCCGAAATTTCAAAGTAATATTTAATATATTATTTTTTCGGGTGAAATAAACGAGTTAGTGGAACGATAATAATAATAGCAAAATATGAAGAATTTGTAGGATAATTAGATGGGTTTGGATATGGACCAAAAGGAAATATGGGCCTTCGGTCCATGGGCTTGAGGGAGTATAAATACCCCCTTAAACCCCAATCCTTTCCATTCCATCCATTTATCCATATCTCTACACACACCCAAAACACACACACAACATACACCGACGGCGGCCGAGGAGAGGAACGAACAAGATCCGAGAGAGGGTGAGCGATTAGTTGTGATTAAACAAGTTAAACGAGATCCAAACAAGCTCAAAAAGGTATGATTCTTGATCTTTGAAGTTTAAAGATCCAAGCTTTATAGTGTATAAACGACCGAAAACGGTTGGGGAACGTAGCGGGTGATGTTGAACCATAACAAGGGTGTTAAAATCGCCAAAATGCTTGATAAAAACCAAACAGCGGCTGGACTGGGCAACTTCGCCGCGAACTGGGCAACTTCGCCTACAAAGCGATAACTTCGCCTTCAAATAGATAACTTCGCCTAAGGCCAAGTTCGCCTAAATGATAACTTCGCTTACGGCCAAGTTCACCTAACTGGTAACTTCGCCTGAGGTCAAGTTCGCCTAATTGATAACTTCGCATACGGCCAAGTTCGCCTAACTGATAACTTCGCCTAAAGCTAAATTCGCCTGATGACAACTTCGCCTTAAGCTAAGTTAGCCTGATGACAACTTCGCCTAAAGCTAAGTTCGCCTGATGACAACTTCGCCTAAAGCCAAGTTCACCTAAGGTTTAACTTCGCCTAAAGTCAAGTTCGATTAGAAAATAGATTAAAAATGATAAGTAAAAGTAAGCTAATACTAGGCCACCAGATTAAATCAAGCGAGTATTGATACGTGTAACTTATACAGTCAGCCGAGCTCAGTTAAAGAAGGGATTTACAACTATCGGAGGAAGAAGCAGAGTTCAGGTGAGTTTCTAGCCCCATTTCCGTGTTATGTTTTCGGGGCTGTGTGCATACTCGATGTGAAGTGTGAATACACTTACCTTAAGTGGTAAGTGTATGCTATAGATGTTATTCGAGGTATATATTTTATAATGCTTGTCGGTACGTGAACGATCTTCGGATATTGCACGTATCGCCAAGGATAGTAAATTCCAAGTGGTTGATAGCGTGTATGAATGTTATGATGTGACTTGTTCATTACGTAAATACTGAACTGATATGAAGAGTGTGTTCGAAGTGGCAAGAGTCTAAGGGTGTTAGTGGCATAACGTGAGCGCGTGATAGGGAAAGCCTGTACGTGCCACCGTTATTACGTGGGTATGAATGCTATGAGGTGACTTGCTTATTATGTAAATGATATGAGGCATGTTGTAGACAAGTAGAGGTAGAGCGAGTTAGAAGTGGCAAGAGTGTAGTAAGAGTGTTAGTGGCATGACGATAGTACGTGGTAGGGTAAGCCTATACGTGACTACGTCATTAAAGTGGCAAAGTGGCAAAGTGGCATAACGTTATACGTTATTAAAGTGGCAAAGTGGCATAACGTTATACGTTATTAAAGTGGCAAAGTGGCAAAGTGGCATAACGTTATACGTTATTAAAGTGGCAAAGTGGCAAGGTGGTAGGTGTAAATAAGAGGCTAAGTGGTAAGGTAAGCAGGTTAGATGTGAAAGTGTGAATACACTTACCTTAAGTGGTAAGTGTATAGATGTTATACAAGTAGCTATTATGTAATGCTTGTCGGTACGTGAACGATCTTCGGATATTGCACGTATCGCCAAGGATAGTGATTGTCAAGTGGTTGTTAGTGTGTATGTATTCTCTGATGTGACTTGCTTATTATGTAAATATTGTATTGATATAAAGTGTGTTGTAGACAAGTAGGGGTAGATTGTGATAGAAGTGGCAGAGTCTAGTAAGGGTGTTAGTGGCATGACGATAGTACGTGGTAGGGTAAGCCTATACGTGACTTCGTTATTAAAGTGGCAAGGTGGCATAACGATATTCGTTATTAAAGTGGCATCAAGTGGCATAAAGTGGCATAAGTGGCTAAGCTGTAGAGGTAATTAAGAGGCTAAGCTATAGGGGTAATTAAGTGGTTAAGCAGTGGCATGTTAGACTGTGGACTATGTGTCTTCGGATACGTATATATTGTATGTAGTGGTTGTATGATAAGTTGCTTGATTAACTAGAACTCACTCAGCGTAGCTGACTTTTAGTATGCACGCAGGTGAGTAGAATGAGACAGCTAGCTTGAGCGGGCACATGGTGGGCGAATAGGAGACTGACATCTGAAGACTCAAAATGTTTTAATGTAATTGACGTTTATTTTGAAAGACAAGAATGTTTAATTAAGGCAAGTTTTGGATTGCTGTAACGTTTCATGAAAGTTTTTATATTCCGCGAAAGTTTTAATGAACTCTGATATGTAAGAACTATGTTTATGAGTAATCCGACGTGAAAGTAGGGCTACCGGGTTCGGGGCCTTACAAGTTGGTATCAGAGCATAAGTTCGAGAGATTTAAGCATCCTACATGCTTAGACTCGAACAGAGAATGAGATTTAAAATGAGAAAGAAAGAAGATGCCAGTCCAAGATAGCCATGTGTCACTCAAGCAAGCTCAGTAAGGGTAAAGTGTATGGTAAATTGTGTATGTTAATGTTGGCTTATTTGCTAAATGAAGAATGAGTGCAGGTTAGGGATAGGATTAATTGATCTTAACTGATTAACTGTTTAAGAGTATAAACAAGCACAAGTGAAATCATGAAGGGAAGTATGTAGAACCTGAGGAGTAACGCAAATAGTTAATTACACTTGATCAACGTCATTAACTACTTACCTTACGAATCATGTGCTAAATAATTCCTAGAGTGATAATATTTGTGTTTCCTTAGAGATAAGATAGATGACTGTTACAAAAGAGGCGGACACGAGAAGAATCTGAGGCAGAGCGATATACGAAAACAACATGACTCCAACTGCAAAAAGTAAAGAAGAAGTCACGCTTGGAGCTTGTAGTCAGATATGCTAAGAGAGTTGCCAAATTGTCACAAAAGCATCAAAGGAAGCCCTTGGAAAGACGAGACGAGACTTGAGACATCGAGAGCCTCATGGACAAGCTACCTTAATAGCTAAAACACATGATCACCGCTCGATGACTACAAGTCAGGAGTAAGAAGGATAACCCAGAAAGCAAAGGTGATTCAATAAAGTGTGCGATTATAAAGAAAAAGGTATTCCTTTTACAAAGGTATTCCTTTTGGAGAAATAAGCTAGGTTTCGGGGACGAAACCTCTTTAAGGAGGGGAGACTTGTAACATCCCGAAATTTCTAAGTAATATTTAATATATTATTTTGTCGGGTGAAATAAACGAGTTAGTGGAACGATAATAATAATAGCAAAATATGAAGACTTAGTAGGATAATTAGATGGGTTTGGATATGGACCAAAAGGAAATATGGGCCTTCGGTCCATGGGCTTGAGGGAGTATAAATACCCCCTTAAACCCCAATCCTTTCCATTCCATCCATTTATCCATATCTCTACACACACCCAAAACACACACACCACATACACCGCCGGCGGCCGAGGAGAGGAACGAACAAGATACGAGAGTGGGTGAGCGATTAGTTGTGATTAAACAAGTTAAAGAGATCCAAATAAGCTCAAAAAGGTATGATTCTTGATCTTTGAAGTTTGAAGATCCAAGCTTTATAGTGTATAAATGACCGAAAACGGTTGGGGAACGTAGTGGGTGATGTTGAACCATAACAAGGGTGTTAAAATCGCCAAAATGCTTTATAGAAACCAAACAGCAGCTAGACTGGGCAACTTCGCCGCGAATTGGGCAACTTCGCCTTCAAAGCGATAACTTCGCCTTCAAAGAGATAACTTCGCCTTCAAAGCGATAACTTCGCCTAAGGCCAAGTTCGCCTAATTGATAACTTCGCTTACGGCCAAGTTCGCCTAACTGGTAACTTCGCCTGAGGCCAGGTTCGCCTAATTGATAACTTCGCTTACGGCCAAGTTCGCCTAACTGATAACTTCGCCTAAAGCTAAGTACGCTTGATGACAACTTCGCCTAAAGCTAAGTTCTCCTGATGACAACTTCGCCTAAAGCCAAGTTCGCCTAAGGTTTAACTTCGCCTAAAGTCAAGTTCGATTAGAAAATAGATTAAAAACGATAAGTAAAAGTAAGCTAATAGTAGGCCACCAGATTAAATCAGCCGAGTATTGATACGTGTAACTTATACAGTCAGCCGAGCTCAGTTAAAGAAGGGATTTACAACTATCGGAGGAAGAAGCAGAGTTTAGGTGAGTTTCTAGCCTCATTTCCTTGTTATGTTTTCGGGGCTGTGTGCATACTCGATGTGAAGTGTGAATACACTTACCTTAAGTGGTAAGTGTATGCTATAGATGTTATACGAGGTATATATTTTATAATGCTTGTCGGTACGTGAACGATCTTCGGATATTGCACGTATCGCCAAGGATAGTAAATTCCAAGTGGTTGATAGCGTGTATGAATGTTATGATGTGACTTGTTCATTACGTAAATACTGAACTGATATGAAGAGTGTGTTAGACGTGGCAAGAGTCTAAGGGTGTTAGTGGCATAACGTGAGCGCGTGATAGGGAAAGCCTGTACATGCCATCGTTATTACGTGGGTATGAATGCTATGATGTGACTTGCTTATTATGTAAATGATATGAAGCATGTTGTAGACAAGTAGAGGTAGAGCGTGTTATAAGTGGCAAGAGTGTAATAAGAGTGTTAGTGGCATGACGATAGTACGTGGTAGGGTAAGCCTATACGTGACTACGTCATTAAAGTGGCAAAGTGGCAAAGTGGCATAACGTTATACGTTATTAAAGTGGCAAAGTGGCATAACGTTATACGTTATTAAAGTGGCAAAGTGGCATAACGTTTTATGTTATTAAAGTGGCAAAGTGGCAAAGTGGCATAACGTTATACGTTATTAAAGTGGCAAAGTGGCAAGGTTGTAGGTGTAAATAAGAGGCTAAGTGTTAAGGTAAGCATGTTAGATGTGAAAGTGTGAATACACTTACCTTAAGTGGTAAGTGTATAGATGTTATACAAGTAGCTATTATGTAATGCTTGTCGGTACATGAACGATCTTCGGATATTGCACGTATCGCCAAGGATAGTGATTGTCAAGTGGTTGTTAGTGTGTATGTATTCTATGATGTGACTTGCTTATTATGTAAATATTGTATTGATATAAAGTGTGCTGTAGACAAGTAGGGGTAGATTGTGATAGAAGTGGTAGAGTCTAGTAAGGGTGTTAGTGGCATGACGATAGTACGTGGTAGGGTAAGCCTATACGTGACTTCGTTATTAAAGTGGCAAGGTGGCATAACGATATTCGTTATTAAAGTGGCATCAAGTGGCATAAAGTGGCATAAGTGGCTAAGCTGTAGGGGTAATTAAGAGGCTAAGCTATAGGGGTAATTAAGTGGTTAAGCAGTGGCATGTTAGACTGTGGACTATGTGTCTTCGGATACGTATATATTGTATGTAGTGGTTGTATGATAAGTTGCTTGATTAACTAGAACTCACTCAGCGTAGCTGACTTTTAGTATGCACGCAGGTGAGTAGAATGAGACAGCTAGCTTGAGCGGGCACATGGTGGGCGAATAGGAGACTGGCATCTGAAGACTCAAAATGTTTTAATGTAATTGACGTTTATTTTGAAAGACAATAATGTTTAATTAAGGCAAGTTTTGGATTGCTGTAACGTTTCATGAAAGTTTTTATATTCCGCGAAAGTTTTAATGAACTCTGATTTGTAAGAACTGTGTTTATGAGTAAATCCGACGCGAAAGTAGGGCTACCGGGTTCGGGGCCTTACAAAATATGAACAAGTATCATCATAAAATCCAAAAGTGCATATTATTTTCGTAATCATGGTCATCACAACAAACCAAACTTGCACTTTTCAAATATATTCTATATTCCTTTAAAATGTTCTAACATGCATGCCTAATTATATGTTTATTCTAATCAAATCATCAAGCATGCGATCATTCCCAGCATTATATAATCATCAAATCATCTCATCATGCATGTACAAGTTCAAGCATTTCATCATTAACTAACCAACTTATGAATTTTCTAAGTGTTCATTCATCAAAGTTTATAGTTATAGTAACTTTTTTAATTCCTATAATTTTATCTAATCCAAGCTTACAATTATAATCAAATATGATTCTTATTTATGTCATTCAACTAGTTTGGCAAGGGTTCCAGCAACCTATTGTTCTATCTAAATTTTGTTTTTTATATTATTCAGGTTACAAAGTTTCTATTTCTAGCAGTAGTTAACAATTAATTCATACAACAATCCAATAGACACTTTGATGATGTATTATATCATAATTCAAGTTAGTAACTCATCATCTATCAAGATCATATATGTTAAGCATTCATATCAAAATAAAAAATTCAACTATGCATCAAACAAAGTTTCCTTATTTAGCAATTTAACAAATCTCAACAATTTAACTCTAACCATTTTCTTTAAACTAATAGATTATGAATTCTCTAACTTATAACCTATCATCAATATCAATCTACAATTTCATCAATCATCAATAATCATTGAATTATCCAAATTTATTCAAGAAATCCCTAAATTGTAAAATTTCCAATTCATGAACAAACTCTTGACAATTTCCATTTTAATGCTAGTGTTTCAATAGATTATGTTCATATTATCAATTTCATTGATCAACAACTATATAAAATACTTACTAACAATAAGCTCACCTATCAAATTCATCCATAATTTCCCCCAATTATCCAATTACTCAATTTAATCAATAATGAGATCTCTAATCAATTTCAACAATTTCAAGGGTGAACTTGAATAAATGTTTGCATCTATGTGAGGGTTCAACACTTCCTCACACTCATGCATTAATACATACATACGACCTATACACACACACACATGCATCAAAAATTTTCAATCTCCATGATCAATCTTAACCCAAGAACACATAATATCATCTATTCAAACATAGAAATCAACCTATAATTACAACTTACTTGGGCGTTTGGTGAATGGTGATCCTAGGATAATGGAAAATATGATCTTTGTGTGTGTGATGTTTCCTTCCACTTGGATCTTCCTTCTAGATGCCTAATTCCACCCTTGATCTTGATCTAACTTATGTGTGATTTATGAAATTTGAATTTGAATTGTGAATGTGTGTGTCGTGTATATAGAGTGAGTGAAGGGAGTATAGGTTTGATGAGTTGGTTATTAGAGTGTAATTTGGATTACCTCATAAGTTTACAACACATTATGCGTAGTTTAGGTGGGTAATCATTAGAGATTTGAGGTGGTATTAGATTATTGGGAGAAAGAGAGGTGGAGGGGGGGGGGGGGGTGAGGTGCCACAAGGGGATCAGCCAAGAAGGGGGGGGGAGGTGAAGGGTTGGGTTATAATATAATTTGTTTGGTGATTCGGTTTAACGTATTGCGAGTTTTGGATATTTAATCGGATCCTGTTTTTAGTAATTTATATCACACTTTGAACCAAATCAAATTCCTGACAACATAGAATATAGAAACTATTTTTCTGAAAATAGTTGGTGTCAGGTCTTTTTAGTGTCTTGTATTGACTTTCGTTTGCTTATTTTTCAGTTTTTGCGAGTCGAGTCTTTTACAAATATGTTAATACATTATCTCTAATGTTTTAACATATATTTTTAATTTTTGGGGCCATTTTTCATAATATTAGTGATTTATTTATTTTCTAGCCCGCTGCCGGAGGTTATTCCACGTAATGCTCATTACGTGGCGAAAGTTGGACTTTTGGTTGACTTTGCAAGATCTTGGATCTTAAAAAGGAAAAAAATTATTCATATAATGATAGTTTATTGCTAATCACTGTTACATTAGCAATAAATTTTTACCAAGTGTTACATTCTCCCTTCCTTTAAGAAATTTCGTCCCGAAATTTAGGAAGTGGCACTGGTTTTAGATTCTACAAGAAACATATAAGGATACTTCCGTTTCATTTGGTCTTGTTATTTCCAGGTGAACTCAGCTCCTAGCCTTGAATTCCAACGGACTTTGACTAGTTTGATTCAATTTCTTCTAAGCTTTTGTATTTTCCTATTCATGACTTCTACAGGGTTTTCAACGAATCGAAGCTTATCAACAACTCGAATATCCTCAACAGGAACAATCAATGATTCTTCACATAAACACTTCTTCAGAGTAGGTACGTGGAACACATCGTGTCCGCTA
Source organism: Bidens hawaiensis (assembly GCF_021521415.1). Taxonomy (NCBI): domain Eukaryota; kingdom Viridiplantae; phylum Streptophyta; class Magnoliopsida; order Asterales; family Asteraceae; genus Bidens; species Bidens hawaiensis. The sequence continues at coordinate 7,635 of NW_027506125.1, read as the reverse complement.
AGCTCTGAAGGCAACTCGAGTCGATATGCTACTAGGCCAACTAGATCAGTGATTTTGAATGGTCCAACAAATCAGGGATTCAATTTTCCTCATTTTAGGAATCTAATTACTTCTTTCCATGGTGAGACTTTTAACAACACATGGTCTACTACCTGGAATTCTAATGGTCTCCTGTTATTTTCAGCATAACTCTTTTGTCGTTCTGCTGCAAACTTCAACATGTTTTTTATCTAAAAGACCCTGTCAGTTGTCTCCTGAACAATTTCAGGTCCTGTCAGTTGTTTTTCTCCAACTCTGGCCCAACAAAAAGGAGATTGACATTTCCTCCCGTATAAATATTCAAACGGTACATCTTTAATACTAGAGTGGTGGTTATTATTATTGGAAAATTCTCCTAACGGTAATTGGGTATCCCAACTCTTGCTAAAATCAAGAACACGTGCTCATGACATATGTTCCAACGTTTTGATGTTTCTTTCACTTTGACCATCGGTTTGAGGGTGATAAGAGGTGCTCACATCTAAACGTGTGCCTAAGGATTCGTGCAGGGATTGCCAAAATCGAGAAACAAAACGAGTGTCCCTGTCAGATATAATTGAAATGGGTACACCATGTTTAGCTACAATCTCTTTCAGATAAAGTCTATTTAGTTTCTCTAAACTATCTTTCTCACGGATAGGAATGAAATGAGCGGATTTTGTCAATCCGTCCACAATAACCCAAATAGAATCGTGGTTACTGGGGATGGCTGGTAATTTGGTCACAAACTCAATGGTAATATTTCCCATTTCCATTATGGAATCTCAGGCTCTTGTTAAAATCCAGATGGTTTCTGGTGTTCAGCTTTTACTTTTGAACATGTCAAACATTTGCTGACATAAACCGCTATATCTCCTATAATATTTGGCCACCAATAGAATTCTTGGAGATCCTTATACATATTGGTTGATCCTGGGTGAATCGAGTATTTGGATTTGTGCGCTTCATCCAGTACAAAGTTACGCAAGTTCCCGTATCCTGGTACCCAAACTCGGTCGATCAAGTATACTGTACCATCAGACATTGCTATAACAAGACCTCGCAATTTCTCGGCTTTTATGTTCCGAGGTTTCAAAGCTTCTTTTTGTGCATCGTAGATTCGAGTGATAAGAATTGTGGATCGTTAACTCTAATGCACGGACTCAAAGTGGTTTTTCTATTTTTTTCCTACTCAATGAATCGGCTACAACATTTTCTTTACCGGGGGTGGTAGCGAGTGTCGCAATCATAGTCGTTAAGTAGTTATACCCACCTTCGTTGTCTCATATTAAGATCTTTTTGATCAAATATATGCCTGACACTTTTGTAAGATCGTGCATTTGGTGCCATAGAGGCAATGTCTCCAGATTTTGAGAGAAAACACCACAGCTCCTAATTCAAGATCATGGGTTGTGTAATTCTTTTCATGCACTCTGATTTATCTTGATGCATAGGGTATTACCTTATCTCGTTGCATAAGCACGCATCCGAGTCCTAATCATGAAGCATCACAATAAACTACAAATCCATATGTTCCTTCTAGAAGTGACAAGATTGGTGCACTACACAACTTTTATTTGAGTAGCTGGAAAGCCTAATCGAGTTTCTCACTCCAATCATATTTCTTGTCTTTCTGAGTTAATTGGGTTAAAGGTTGAGCTATGGAAAAAAAGTTTTCAATGAATCTACGGTAATAACCAGCCAATCCCCAAAATTGTCGCACTTCAGTGGGTGGCCTTGGTGTCTCCCAATTCTTAATTGCTTCAATTTTTATGGGATTAACATGGATACCATTCTCATTAATTACATGCCCTAGAAAATGGACTTCTCGGAGCCAGAAATTACATTTAGAGAATTTGGCATATAATTTTTCTTTCTTCAGCAACTCTAGGATTAGTTTCAAATGTTGCTCATGCTCTTCTTTGGTTCGTGAATAAATGTGTATATCATCGATGAACATTATCATGAATTTATCCAAGTATGGCTTACAAACTCTATTCATAAGGTCCATAAATACAACTGGTACATTCGTTAGACCAATTGGCATGACTAGAAATTCAAATTGGCCATATCGAGTTCGGAAAGCAGTTTTATGAACATCTTCTTCCGCAACTCTTAATTGATGATATGCAGATTGCAGATCAATCTTTGAATAATAGCTGGATCCTTTTAATTGATCAATAAAATAATCAATTCTCGGTAGTGGGTACCGATTCTTAATGGTGAGTTTATTCAGTTCTCGATAATCGATACACATTAGAAAAGACCCGTATTTCTTTTTCACTATAAGACTGGAGCTCCCCAAGGTGAGAAACTCGGTCTTATGATTCCTTTATTCAATAATACCTGAAGTTGATTGAATAGCTCCCACATTTCATATGGTGCTAATCTGTACGGAGATCGAGCTATCGGAGAAGCATCTTGAACCAGATCGATTATGAATTTAACCTGTCGTGGAGGAGGTAATCTAGGTAAATTTTCAGGGAAAACTTCTGGAAAGTCTCGAACTACAAGAATATCGTCCATCTTCCGTTCTTTGGATTTTGTATCAACTACGTAAATGAGAAACGCCGGATATCCTTTTCCTAGCATCTTACGGGTTGACATAATATCAGTGAGTTTCAATTCAGAGTTACATTGATCGCCTTGGATAGCCAGAAATTCAACATTTTGGATTGGTAAACGAACTGGCTTTTCTGAGCATACTATCTCAGCACCATTCCAGGACAGCCAGTCCATTCCCATAACTACATCGATACTTCCTAATCAACGCACAAAAGATCGATATTAAACTTATGGTTTGCTAATAGAATATTACTGTTACGTGCAACTTCACTGGTTTCTATTAACTTTCCATTATCTAGTTCGATAGAATATTTGGTATCTAACATACTGGTTTTTATTCCTACCAGAGTTTGGAATTGTTTGGAAACGAAACTTAAGTCGGCTCTGCTATTTAAAAGCACATAAACATAGTGATTATTGATGAGAAACATACCGGTAACCACATATGAGTCCTTCCAGGCCTTTTTCACATTCATCTTGAATGCTTTGCCTTTAGCGTTTTGACCCTTGAGTTTAGGACAATCTTTCCTATAATGTCCTGTAACACCACGTTTGAAACATCCCGAATTTTGAGTTCCCGAAACGGATGGTGTGGTCTTGACGTAACAATCGAGAGTTACGTGACCGAACCGGTTACATCGGTTGCATCTCCAACATTCACCAGTGTGATTATTCCCACACTTGTAGCAAGGAGGTGTCTGTCCAAAGTTCCCTCTAGATCTTCTTGCATTAGCAGCAAACGTTCTTTTGGCACCATGGTTCTTCTTGAAATGTCCTCAAAAATTTGCTTTCCATTTTCGCTTGACTTCGTCGGGTTTCTGATTCACACTGCCTGGATTTCGTTCAAGTTCTCTGTTGACCGCTTTCTTCCCATTGTCTTTCAGTATTCCCATATGAACTGCATAATCATTCAAGGATTTTGCCAATTCTCTGGCTGACTTGATGGTGGTTGGTTTAGATGAGGTGACCATTCTTCGGATTTCGGAAGCTAAGCCCCATGTGTACCTCTCTGTTCACGCATGTTAGGGCGTAACCAGTCGGGGTACTAGTCGTGCCAATGCGTTGAATAGTGAGGTATATCTTCTGTTGTCAGCACCTTCCATCTTTAACTACCAAAATTCGTATTCAATTTTCTAGAGTTCGTTTTTTAGGAAACACTCTTTTAACAACAACCCTTTTTGTTCCTCCCAGGGGACACAGTAAGCGGCGTCTTCTCTTAAATTTTGGATTAAGGATTTCCACCATTCAAGTTCCTCATCTCGGAACGAACACACCCTATATTTTATTCTTTTTAACGGTGTGCAATTTCTGATTTTTATGACGAACTCCGTTTTCTCAAACCATTTGACAATTTCTAGGGGTCCTTCGGCTCTGGTAAATTCTTTCGGGCCACAACCCTGGAAACTTTTGTAAGAATATCTTAGTAGCGTGCTTTTTGAGGGGTTACCATTTAGAGTTTCAGTTCTAAGAGTCTCTCTTGTTCCGTTTATAGTTTCATTTTGGGTGGTTTGAATGGGATTACGGTTAGTATCGTGTTGTTTGAGTGCCGTGTTTACATGTTGGAGATTAATTGAGCTAACTCTTCTTGAAAAGATGGTAATCCGAATCCTTGATTAGTAGTGGTTCGTCTTGTTTTAGGTGCGATGTTTCTTTTAACAATTTTTATTTTATTACTTTTGTAAAACATTTAAACAACCATAACAAGAGGAGTGTCTATTACTACCAAAAGATATACAAAATGTAAGCTGTAATACATACTACACTTTAATTGTAAAATTCATCAAAACCCGACCCGATTGTAAACCAAATCTTTAGATAATATAAAATAATAGTTTTTATGTTTCATAATCATCTCTTACTTTTCGGATTTCGAAAACACCTTTTTACGGTCTTTAAAACGCTTTAAAACACTTAAAACGCATCGAAAACGACCCGAAACGACTCGCGAAGCAACCTAGAACCCCCCCCCCCCCTGAAGGCACTGCGCCATGCGAACATGCTCTCGGTCTTATCCCGAGTTGAGAAACGAACCAAAACCGAACTTTTGTTTACTAGTTTTGTTTTAAATAGTAAAATAAACTTGTTTATGTAAGATTTGAATATTATAACTTCTAAAATCATTTTTATAGTTCTATGGTATTTGGCTATGTGGAAACCATCCTCGGTATCATTCCGAGTCAAGGACCGAACCAAAACCGAACTAAACTAAGTTCACTTGCTTAAGACACACAGGTGTGTTTTTGGCCACCATAACCCATCTTTTCTTCAAGAATCTATTTTAAACAAATTTTAGCTATTTTATCAACATACTTGGTGTGTCGTAATCCAACTTGATCTTGTAACTAGTTTGGACCGGTGAAACCAAATACTCGCTTAACGGATGTTAAGGTTCTTAACAATATAACTATAGGCTTGGTTAAGTCTTTTGATTTTTATTGAGTTATCTCATAACATTTATCACTTTGGAAGGTTGACTTTGAGTTTAGTTAATTATCTAGACTCAAATTGACAAATCCAAACACTCGATTAAAACCTTGTTTTGGTATTTATATAACCAAGGGTCTGGCAATAGTGTATTATAACACACATAAGTTACTTAACATAGGTTGAGTAATATTTATGAATAGAATACCAAGACCCGGTTTCGAGTAAACTTATTTCTTTAGAACATGTCTTTAAATTTCTCAAATATTTACATTTTAAACCATAAACTTCATTTATTTACTTTACTTGTCACTTACTCTAAACCCTTTCAAGACTACCTACTAACTTAAGACCCGTTTAATCTAGGTCTTGACCATTAAACCGATCTCCGATTATTCACGAATCAACCTTTCAAGTTACTTAATTTACGTGAATACATTTCATCCCTCGTTTTCACTTTTATATTTTGGGGGTAACATGCATACTTATTCAAAAACAAGAATGATTTATTTTACTCATTTAGCAAACCACAAACTTTAGGGTGTATGATACTTAGAATACTTTCTCTATTGTGTGTTATATGTCTCATATGCTTTACGTGCATGAGTGTTTATTTTTATGTTGTTGAGCCTCAATAAGTATGATCATACGCTCCCCTAACTACTTAGCCTTGTGCTAGTAGAATAAATCCTCATTATCCAAGTATGTCGGTTGTTACCGACTAGAAAAGATCCTCATTTACATATGTTTTATATACCACGATTGATGCTTTTATTTATAGTCTCATATACTTTTGTGGATTTCGCTCATATTATATATACTCAAAACTATGAAATGGCTCACCGACTTACGTGTTGACAAATATTATTTTATGTATTGTTACAGGTTTGATTATTACTTGATTTGGAGTTTGAAGACGCCATTCTATTTGATACCGCTAAGTTATTATAAGAATTAACAATATTTATTTCTTATATTTTGGTGTTTATTTGTATGAACAATATGTGTTACTTTGGTGATTGAATAAAATTAATGAGTTGATTAAATATTGTCACTTTAATAGTGTCTTGTGTTCTTGAGCAATTCGTTGCACCCGGCATGTTCCGTTGCCTTTGGTCGGGGTGTGACAGATTGGTATCAGAGCCAAGACTATAGGACAGGCGGTTAGACGTAACCGCCTAGTTAGACGGTTACGTGTTCCTTATACAAGTTACCCTATTTGATTGTTTATTACCCTTATACATTTAATTGCTTTTATTTCATTTAATCTTCAAAAATATATACATGCACACACTCTCATAGTATTCCAAGGTATCCTTACCTTAAACGCAAAAACTTTAGTTTTTATATTGTGTTTTATGGAACACAAACTTAATTTGGATCCCGTTATTTAAGATCCCTTAAAGGTTGCATTTATATCGGGTTTGTAGCCATCATTGAAAGTGAAACACTATGAAACGACCATTTGACAAAAAGATTCCAAGAATCGAAGGTGATTTACTTACCTGTGATGGTTGAATTGTAGTGTTCATTTTCTAGGCCAACGAACCGTATTATACATGTCAATACTTTAAGTTGTCGAATGCAAGTGTTCCGGTTGCCTCCTTATATTTTGGTGTTGAAATCACAAAAGCAACGGTGGTTCGTGGACAAGTGTTTTTAACATCTCGATGTATCTCCATTTTTATTATATGTTCTTATCGTGATTTGAGTCAACAACATGAAAGACGCGGTGGTATGTGCACATGTTCGACTCCACCTATTATTTTATACAAGTTTTATTGGTCGGGATATCAAATCATGGTGTTTAATGTATGATTCTCCCGACTATATATATGAATTTTTAATTTCTCAAAACCTCCAATTTTTGAATGGAAAAAGTTTGAAACTTATATATATAAATACATTTTATCTTTTAATTCAAGTATAAAATAGTTTCTACTAACATTCCCATCCTCATAACTCTAGGATTCACAATCATTAAAACCCTACATTTACTCATTTTCCTCATATTTATATCAATTACCCCAAGCTTATATCATTTCTCTTTCATTATTTTAGAATGCCTCCAATTCGTCGCCAAACACGCAAGCCGACCTCCGGTCGTCGGATGGCCGCAATGGTAGCAAGTAATGGTAGCAAAAGAAATCGTCGTTGTGATTCCCGGACATATAACTCAAATCCAACCCACCCAACCCACCATTACTCAAACCACACCCAACCCGCACCTTTCGCATTGAAAAATTTCACTAGTGCCAACCCATCTCAATCTTTGGCACGAACTGTGCCACTACCTTATTGCGATGATTCGAGAAAATGGAATGTGTATTTACTCTTTGTGAATGCCCCAAACTCAAAAAGACCACGTATGCCTCTAGCATGTTCTAGGAAACCGCACGCACTTGGTGGAATAGCGAAATTTTCAACAATGGGGCGGAAGTGGCTATGGCCTACTCGTGGACCAAGCTAAAGGAAGTCATGATGAAAAAGTTCTTCCCAAAACATGAACTTCAAAAACTCGAATCCGAATTTTGGGAACTTAAGCAAGAGAGTGATGACAACTCCGCCTACTCCAACCGCTTTCACGAGCTTAGCCTCTTAGTTCTTCACTTGGTCACTCCCCTCGAA
>NW_027506124.1:0-116050 GCF_021521415.1 Bidens hawaiensis | reverse complement strand
ACAATCGAGAAGCCACCGTGTTAAAATCATCAGTTGATATTCAGAGGATATGCTTGACCAGATTCCATTTTCCACATTCACTAAATTGTCGTACCCGAACCCGAAGATTTAGTTACTTCCGAGTCGGTTGAATTTTACGATAAGGGTTATGTGTTAGGATTAAACACACACACGAAAGCAATAAATGAACACGATGATTTAACGTGGTTCGGTCTAAACTGACCTACGTCCACGGGTGGCAACTAGGTATTTTTTATTGAGTGGCAAAGGATTACAAGTACATGATGTTTAAATAGAGACTAGTCTAAGGTTTGTAAATTATTGAACAAGAAATCTAAACTGGGCCGGGGTTCGGTCTGTCCACCCTACATCCGTCTGCCCTTTGGACTTCAAATAATAAACAGGAACAACAAGGCCTACGAACCCAATAATCTTCCACTCGAAGGCCTTGAGTACTCTCGTCTGCACTCCTGATTGTACTTCTGTAATGCGAACATTAACCATCTACTAGTTGCCACAGCCTTCTCATCAATTAACCTGAAGGCCCGTTGAAACTCCCTGGAGCTCCAACACATCAGTCACGACTAAACCTGCCCCTGACTTGTTCTCTGTCCCTACCGGCTCCCACTGAAACAAACTACCGGATCCTGAAATACCCGGAGAACAAACACTATCCATATTCAGGAAGTAATTCACTGGAGAGACTTTTACAGCTGGAATAATGGTTTTCTTAATCCACTGTCGACCTGGAACTGTAACTGAAACACGACATGTGCTCCCACTGTCATGCTGTCCACTGATTGATTTAATCTTCCTAGCTCGTTCATCCTAACTCTTCACTTTGGCTCTGGGTTTGTTACTTGCAAAACGAACCTTCTTCTGCCCACGAGATTCTTTGAACCGGACTTTGTCTTTCACCAAAACTGGATCCACTCCTTTCGATGACATATCGACCATATACAACGAACCCATTTTCTTTCCACGAGCAACCACGAGATTCCCTTTGACTACCTTCCATTGCCCATTCCCGAACTTAACATCGTGCCCCTAGTCATCCAACTGCCCAACTGAAATCAAACGTTTCTTCAAACTTGGAATAACTCTCACGTATTTCAAAGTCCAAGAAATACCTGCTAAAGTTATCAAATCAACATCTCCCATACCCGTAACCTCTAAAATATCATCGTTTGCTAGTCGGACCTTTCCAAAATCCCCAAACTTTAAATTCTTCATTGTTTCACTACAGTGAGTGGCATGAAACGATGCACCATAATCCATCACCCAAGCATCAACGTTACTCTCAACACTACAAACCAAAGCCTCATCACTACTGATTTTGTCATATGTGTCGTCTTCTGTAACGTTCACCTTTTTTCTTACCATTCGGACACTAATTCCTTAAGTGTCCATTCTCTTTACAACCCCAGCATTCAATATCTTTACGATTCTTAGACTGACTCCTCTTCCTGCTCCCACTGCCTCGTTGTTTTCCCATACTCTACCTTCTGTGACTAATATATTTGTTAGGCTACAAATAATTAAGTACCGAGGATATGCTATTCTTGAACACAAGCTGGAACAATTATCCTTCTGAAGAGCTCCGGAGCTACATCAGGATTGAGGATCCTCAGTAATTGGTATTATTAACAATTGTTTCTTGTGTGTAGGTTGATAATTAATAACTACAATGGCTACAAGACCTATTCCACCTGATATATCGCTATTGGACTTGTCAAACACGTGGTCAAAAGTCATGGATGAAGATAGTGGGAAGATGGCGGATTTGTAGGGCATAGTTGTTATTTTAGTTAAATACAGAGTTTATGATCAAATTAGGTCACGCATTCAATTATTGACGGCTGATAATCTTAAACACTCTCTCAAGAACTCACTAAGCAGTTCATACACACACCTAGCTACTTTGTCATCTTTGATCATAAACTCCACCATTGTAACCCGATTTTTACATTAATAAAGTGGTGATAGACGATTTGTCATCACCCAGGGTTTTTGTGCCGGCGACCTGACCAAGATCAAGGGCTTTTCCTCGTAACAAACCCTCGTGTTTGTTTTTGCAATCTTTACATAATCGATATTATCACCAAAGCACTATACCTCACCTTACAAATTTTGTTACTTGATCCTTAAACGATTTTTGACCAAAACAATTTGGCGCCCACCGTGGGGCAATTGGTGCTATAATCCAGAAAATACCCTATCAATATTCAACCTTTTCAATCAATTCCACCATCAATGGCCTCTTAACAATCTTCTGCTTCATCAACCATGCCTTCATCAGTTTCACTTCCACCAAGATCTTCACTACCAATGCCTCCTCCACTTACGGGAGCACCAAGGGCTACTGCTGATGGAAACACGACACAACTACCAGTCTTCCAGAGCTCGAAAACCACTGCTGCCACTTCGGTGGTTAATTCTAACAATGATATTTCTACTATGTTTTCGCAGGTTAAAACATACATGGAGCAACAGAATAAGACAAACCAAAGAATCATTCGGGAGATAGAAGACCTCAAGAGGACTAAGAGGCCAGCAGAGTATCAAACTCCACTAATGCCTAGGATGCTGGATTTTACTACTCTGGGATCCTTGGCTCAGCTTACTCAAGGATCATCCATCCTTAATCCGGGGTCCATGGGTCAACAGGTTCAAGAATCCTCGACTTTTCAACAAGGATCATTTATCCTTCACTCAGGGTCAATGGGTCAGCCGAATCAAAGATCCTCGATCTTTCATCAAGGATCATCGATCCTTCAACCAGGATCCTATGGGTTGTGTCACCAAGGATCTATAACTTCCAGCCTCAAGGATCCTTCTTCCAGAATCAAGGATCCTCATGAATTCAACATCAGAGGTCTTCGGAGGTCCATGAAGGAGACATTATCCCCATGCAGACCATTGCCTCTGGTGGACCAACTCTTGTAGCAGACGCTTCTTACCTAACCTATTCCTCAGGGATGCCAACATTCACACAACAGGGAGGTAACTCATATAATCCTATATCCTTAGATGCTAATCTTGGTTTCATGCAGGATGTAGGTATCAACCAGGCTATGGCTAAGGAACGGCAGAAGCTTAACGATATGATATCCAGCGTACCAAGGGTGGTCCGACCGATCCCCGAGATACCAGAAAGGAGCCACAAGTTATCCAGATTTGCTCCACCTATTTGTGATGTAGAGATCCCAAAACGATTTCAGACCCCCAACATGAAGGTGTATGATGGAACAACTGATCCGGAAGAGCTTGTGGCTCTATATAGGGAAAGGATGGAGATCAACCCAATTCCTGAAAGACTTAAGGAAGCTTGTCTATGCAAGGGTTTCGGATCCACACTAACAGGATCTGCACTAAAATGGCTGCTAAGTCTTCCACCCTTTTATGTTACTTCTTTTTCACATTTAGTTAACTTGTTCAACAGCCAATTTTCTTATAGTAGGAAATTTGAAAAGTTAACTAGTGATTTATATAGAGTTGTCCAACCTTATGATGAATCCCTTAGGGAATTTGTTACAAGGTTTGGCAGGTAGGCCCTAGAAATCCCCAATCTTGATATGGCTACGGCCATTGAAGTATTCAAGATGGGACTTTAAAGGGTCTCCCCCTTTTATGACGATCTTGTGATGACTCATTGCAGGACTTTAGATGAAGTAAGGAACATGGCACTTAGATTCATACGGCTAGAGGACAACAAAAGGATCCAAGAACGGTTAGGGGCTCAAACGAAGCAAGAATCTCCTGACAAGAAACAAGGATCCTCGTTCAGGAACAATAACCCGAAGCCTTACTTCGAATTCAACAATCAAAATGTTCGAGCAATTGAAGAAGGAGATGATGATGAAGATTACCCAAGCATTTCTGAGTATTACTTATCTGTGGATACTCATGGTTTGATTTGTGCCATGAAGGATATGGGAGAAAAAGCAAGGTGGCCTCGAAAGAACGAGAAGTCAATGACCTTCAAAGACAAATCCAAATGGTGTGCATTCCATGAGGATTTTGGCCATACGACGGATGACTGCATTGGTTTAAGGAGGGAAATTCGATACCTCCTAAGCAAGGGACATTTTAAGGATCTCTTGGGAAAAAAAAAAGTCAAGGATCCAGATCCTGAAGATGTCCCGCAAAAATCAACTCCTCCTCCACCAGATGCACAAGTGATCAACGTCATCTCCAACGGCTCAGATATATGTGGTACTTCGTTCTTCTCGGCCAAGAGACATGCCAAAGAGACCAAGTTGGAGAACGGGGAACGACCGATCATATCCACCACTTTGACGACTGAAAAAAGAATCTTCTTTGACGAAGAAGATAAAACAAGCATCCAGGATCCACACTACGACGGTTTGATTGTAACTTTATTTATCGCTAACCATTATGTACGTAGGATCCTGGTCGATGGTGGAAGCACGGTCAACATCATCCAACATGATGTACTCCAGAAAATGAATATCCCAGAATCGGAGATCATCCCGAGGACGTCAGTGTTAGTTGGTTTCATTGGCGAAACCAAGAAAAAAATGGGGGCATCAAACTCCCAATATACATCGAAGGGTTAAACTCTTACCAAAAATTTTGTGTTATTGACAATCTATCTTGTTGCAATGTTATTCTTGGCAGGCCTTGGCTACATGGAATGAAGGTTGTAGCCTCTACTTACCATCAGTGCATCAAGCTACTAACTCCTAGGGGAGTAGTAAGGATAGATGGTGACCAAGTGGAAACCAAGAATTATTATTCTTCATCCATGAAGCCAACAGCTAAACAGACGATAGCATAGCAACATCAACAACATCCTATGAACGTGCTGGAGGCCCTAGAGCGAGATATAAAAGAAGTATCCTTAGATCCCGAGGATCCAGACGTGAAAGTTTTCCTAGAATCCAGTATCCCCAATGAGATCGAGGAGGATATAGTATCCTCCCTAAAGCGACGAAAATCCACATTTTCCTTCGGACATTCAAACATGAAAGGTATTTATAAGGAGGTAATTACTCATAAGTTGGGCCTTAATCATTCTATTAAACCCGTCTATCAGAAGCGAAGAAAATTCGCTCCTGAGAGGAACGCAATCATACAAGAAAAAGTTGAAAAACTTCTTAAGGCCGGTATGATCAGAGAGGTTAAGTATCCTCGATGGTTAGCTAATGTGGTTGTTGTTTCTAAAAAGAATGGAAAGTGGAGGGTGTGTGTCGATTTCACTGATTTAAACAAGGCATGCCCCAATGATCCTTTCCTGTTACCACATATAGACTCCATGGTGGATGCAACGGCAGGACATGAGATGCTTACCTTTATGGATGCTTCCTATGGATTTCAACAAATTCAGATGGAACCATCTGATCAGGAGGATACAACATTCATGACTCCTACCGGCATATACTGTTATATTGCTATGCCATTTGGACTAAGAAATGCAGGGGCAACATATCAAAGACTGGTCAACATGATGTTCAAGGATCAGTTAGGCAAGACCATGGAAATCTACATAGATGACATGGTGGTGAAGTCGAAGAGGGTTGAGGATCACCTCAAAGATCTTGAAGAAGCATTCGATGTCCCGGATCAGTACAATATGAAACTAAACCCGTCAAAATCCCATTTTGGTGTTAAGGCTGGGAAATTTCTAGGATACATAGTGACCAATAGAGGAATAGAAGCGAGCCCCAAGCAGATAGAAGCCATCATTAATTTTAAGTCTTCTGTGAATGCTAAGGATGTCCAAAGACTGACGAGAAGAATAACTGCTTTAAATAGATTCATTTACATATCCTCAGAGAAGTGCCAAGAATTCTATGATATCCTCAGGAAAAATAAAATGTTTGAATGAACTCAGAGGCATGAGGATGCACAAAAGGCTCTTAAGGATTATCTATCCTCAGCGCTTGCTTTGATGAAACCAATAGACGGTGAACCGCTGTCCCTGTACTTAGCTGTGTCAGGTAATGCAGTTAGTGCTATCCTGGCCAAGTATCATGAAAGACAACAGCACCCGGTATATTATGTAAGTAAAAGCCTCTTAGATGCAGAGGTCAGGTATTCTCACCTTGAAAAATTAATTCTTGCCTTGATTATGGCCTCGACCAAGTTGAGACACTATTTTGAAACACATACTATTATCTTGAGAACAAATTATCCTGTTAAGAATGTGCTTAGAAAACCAGAATTATCAGGAAGGATGACCAAGTGGGCTGTGAAGCTGAGTGCATATGATATTCAATATGAGCCCAGAACATCCATTAAGTCGCAAGCGTTTGCAGACTTTGTGGCTGATTTCAGTAGTGAGATACAAGCGGAAGTTGAGCAACTAGAAGAAACCAAGGATCCTTGGATCCTCTTTACTGATGGGGCATCCAGCGTAAGAGGAACAAGATTAGGTATCCTACTGAAATCGCCACAGGGGGGACATAATACCCCAGTCCATTGCATGTGCATTCCAAGCCACCAACAATGAGGCAAAATACGAAGCACTTATCGCATGTTTACTCTTAACCAAACAGGTGAGGATCAGGTACCTTCAAGTTTATATACACTCTTTACTTATAACTAACCACTTTAACGCTTCTTATACCGTAAAAGGTGAGAATGTGGTTAAATATTTAGAAATTGTGAAGGAATTAGCAAACTCCTTCGAGTTGTTTAGTATCATACAGGTACCAAGAGAAGAAAATGTTGGATCAGATGCCTTGGCAAACTTAGCATCATCATTAAAGATCCCAGATGATGTAAATATACCTATCATTCATATATTGTCTCAAGCAATTGTAGAATAGGAAGCTGTGGAGGTAACAATGGATTGCACAGAAGAACTTAAGGATCCTTCATCCTCTCCAAAAGCAGGATCTTGGATCCTTCTAATCAAGAAATTCCTCTAAGAGGGAGAAATACCCACAGGTGAAAACCTTAAAGCTTTCAGGTTGAAGGTATCACAATTCATTATTTTACAAGATATTGTATATAGAAAAACTCTTGCAGATCCCTATTTGAGATGCATTGAGGATCCTGAAATACAAGAGGTGCTCCAAGACTTCCACGAAGGCGATTGCGGCAACCACACATGGGGAAGAGCATTATTTCCAGGATACTTAGGACTGGATACTTCTGGCCAACAATGAAGAAGGATGTAATGGAGTACTCAAAGAAGTGTAATGCTTGCCAAAGGCATGAAAACATCCTTCACCAGCCAGCAGAACCGATGTATCCTATATCCTCTTCATGGCCTTTCATGAAATGGGGAATGGATATTGTTGGCAAGCTACCAAAGGCATCAGGCGGAAAGGTATTTATGCTTGCTATGATAGACTACTTCACTAAATGGATTGAGGCAGAAGCATTCGTGCAAGTCCGAGAAAGGGAAGTTATATCTTTCATTAAAAGAAACATTATAACTAGATTTGGTATCCCATGTGAAATTGTTTGTGATAATGGATCCAAGTTTATTGGGAAAAGAACTACTAACTTTTGTGACAGTTGGGGCATCAAGATGATTACTTCTACACCAGTTCACCCTCAAGCCAATGGTCAAGTAGAATCAAGCAACAAGATTATCATTAACAACTTGAAGAAGAAACTAGGATCCAAGAAAGACAAGTGGGCTGAGGAACTTCCTTATGTTTTTTAGGCTGATAGAACAACACCAAAGAATGCAACAGGCCAGACACCCTTCTCATTGGTTTTTGGCTCAGAGGCTGTAATCCTTACAGAGATGGTGGTACCTACAGCCAGAACAAACATCCGTGATCCTGAAGCCAATAATGAAATCCTTCTCGAAGATTTGGACACTGTTGAAGAGCCGAGAGACCTAGCCAAAATCAAAATGGCAGCTTATCAACAAAGGGTAGCTGGGGCATACAACAAGAGTATAAGGATCAGAAGATTTCAAGAAGAGGATCTGGTCTTGAGGAAAGTCTTCCAAAATACAACCAATCCGGCAGATGGAAAGCTAGCGCCTAAGTTGGAAGGTCCCTATCTGATCAAGTCGGAAGCAGGAAAGGGGGCATATCACTTGCTGACTATGGAAGGCAACAGGTTACCAAGAGCATGGAATTCTATCCATCTTAAGAAGTATTTTTTCTAGCCCGGATCCATTATCCTTAGAAAATTAGGCATCCAGCAAGGATCAAGGATCCTAAAATTGGTAATATCTATCTGATCACTTATTCATTGCAAATTCTTACTGATTTAAGGATAATATATTGTTAACGTTTGTCTTTTCCAAGTTTTAAATAAAAATGCAGGGTTCTAGTAAGAGGTTCAATAACTAAGAGGTTGGCCACCTCTCCATCACACTTAAGGTACTTTACTGTTTCCTTTGGCCTAGCCCACGATTAAGGTATGACCCCCGATGGTCATATCTTCCAAGGTTTAAAGGTTTTCACCTTTCTTATAAATTAGAGTTTCTACACTCTCGCCTACAGCGCACGCTATCCAACGTATAGTCCGGGGCAGCGGTACCAGTACACGCTTAGTGGCTGACAATTTCGTTGTCTTCGGCTATATGGAGGATCCTATGATTTATGGTAGACGTACCTACCACCGGTTTATAACATTTTCATGTTATCTCATGACAAAGGTTTCTAACATTTTCATGTTAGCTAAGGTTTTGGCGTTTTCACGTCACTCATGTTTGGGCTAAATCCCGGCTTGGGCGAGTCCCCAGTTGACATCCGTATCTTTGGGCCAATCCCAGTTTGGGCTTGTCCCCAGTTTAACACCAGTTACACAGGCTTGTCTCCAGTTTATTTTATGGGCTTGTCCCCAGTTTATTGGGTTTAATCCTAGTTAATTTCATAAGTTATTTGCATCACGTGTCCTAACTTCAACTATGAGGATCATAAAAGTAACAACGCTTGTGGATCCAAGATCCTTAATTTAGCTTTAAAAGGATCACGGAAGGATCAACATTTATGGTAACTTAGGTCTAACCGGACCTTATGGTATGGTTTCATCTTACAAATTTATACTTACTCAATTTTGATTTATGTCTTTTTTAAGAATCCAGTATTCTTAATTCGTTTTCATAAGGATAATGTATCCTTGAGACTTTATTTTAAACTATTAAAGAATCTAAGACTACAACTGTAATAATAATATTTTGGAATAATAGACAATCAACAGATAGTCAAAAGATATTGTTTATTAAAACTTACTTAAAATTACCAAAAGCTAACCCGGACTTCACCATTTAAACATGGACCATCCATCCAGGTTGAAGTAAGTTGTTACTAATAGTTCAACCAAGTGCAAGAAAATAAAGGCAGGGGCATCAAAGGCTTCATCCCCACAAACAGAGGATCCCTCCACCTTTGTTACCCTTGATAATTGTCTTAAGGATTATAGATCCTTTATCATATATTACTATTGTCTTAAAGTACACAACCAAATATCCTAAAAACATCAACAGAATAAAAAAACGGGCCCTGGCCTTGTCTTTATCATCCTTCATTGCTTGTCTCCACAGCGTCCCCATCCGTTGCTGCATCCTTTCCTTCATCCTTGTCACCCACATCCTTCATACCACTGGTTCCAGCTTCATCTTCCTCTGCAGCCTTGTTCTCTCCACCAGCATCCTCCTCTTCCTCTACCACTCCCAGCCTAGCCAATGAATTCTTCCATTCATCTACTTCCTAATTAGCCCTATCAAAAGAAGGATCATTTGCCTCGGACATGAACTGGATCGTTGCTTGGAGAATCAGATTTGCTGCAGGCATCTTTGCTTCATCAGTCGCTGGCTTAATCCCATCTTTCATCTTCATTTCCATGTCAGGAAAGCTCGCCATATCATCGGCATAGCCTGGAAGTAGCTAATGCCGGTAAGGGTGAAGAATCTCTGGGTAAACTCCGGGAATGGGTACGAGTAACCAAGCAGAAAAGGACAGGTTGGAAAGAAGACCCATACCTTTGATGATATATCGCTTGGGGTAGAAGAATCGTAAGGTCTGAATAACCCTTGGAAGGAAAAGAAGATGCTATTTGGTCGATCTCGGGGTCGGTAAATTTGCAAATTTCCGATGAAGGGTTTTGCAATAACCCTTGACTTTTCATATATCCGTCCATGTGGCTGGACGAGATTGAGAAGCAACTATCGGTAGACATTGAACAATACGGAATATAAAAGGAAGAAAGGGATAAACGATTACCTGAACTATAGAGGATTGAAGATGAGAAGCTTTCGGAATGAAGAGAATAAAAAGGAGCCGGGTTTTATCTTTGATCCCTAAGTTAATTAATTATTTTTACTTTAACCCCTATTTGTGTCTTTTCATCTTGTCTTTGCAGCTTTTGAAATTTGAATACAATTTCACAGCTGTGATCTTATCATCAACCGCCAAATTGGGGGCAATTGTTAGGCTACAAATAATTAAGTACCAAGGATATGCTATTCTTGAACACAAGTCTGGATCAATTATCCTTCTGAAGAGCTCCGGAGCTGCGTCAGGATTGAGGATCCTCAGTAATTGGTATTATTAACAATTGTTTCTTGTGTGTAGGTTGATAATTAATAAGTATAACGGCTACAAGACCTATTCCACATGATATCTCGCTACTGGACTTGTCAAAAACGTGGTTAAAAGTCATGGATGAAGATAGTGGGAATATGGCGGATTTGTAGGGCATAGTTGTTAGTTGTTATTTTAGTTAAATACCGAGTTTATGATCAAATTAGGTCACGCATTCAATTATTGACGATTGATAATCTTAAACACTCTCTTAAGAACTCACTAAGCAGTTCATACATACACCTAGCTACTTTATAATCTTTGATCATAAACTCCACCTTTATAACCCTATTTTTACATTAATAAAGTGGTGATCGACGATTTGTCATCACCTAGGGTTTTTATGCAGGCGATCCGACCAAGATCAAGGGCTTTTCCTCGTAACAAATCCTCGTGTTTGTGTTTGCAATCTTTACATAATCGATATTATCACCATAGCACTAAACCCTACCTTACAAATTTGGTTACTTGATCCTTAAACGATTTTTTACCAAAACATTATTACTTGATGATTCACCTGAACTTATGCGTCTTGAATCTTCTCCAGGAATCAAATCCCGAATCCCATCAAAAGTAATCTTTGTAGACGAACTACAAACTGCAGCCACTGTTTGCGACCAACTGTCGGGCAAAGAGGATGATAACAATAGGCCTTGAACTTCATCATCAAACTTAATGTCGATCGACCTTAAGAGGGAAAGGTTCGAATTAAGATTATTGATATGCGTTGTAACTGACTCACCCTCTTTCATTCTTGTTGTCACTAGCTCTCGGATAAGATAGACCTTATTCGCTGCCTAAGGCTTCTCAAACAAGTTGGATAGTGCCTCCATCATACCACGGGCTGTGGTTTCTTTCATGACGTTAAATGCCACATCTTCTGACAACGACAAAGTAATACAAGCCCTAGTTTTCTTGTCTAACTTCTTCCAATCTACTTCTGACAAATTTTCTGGTTTTTTATCCTCAAACACTATATCCAAGTCTTTCTGACAGAGTAGCCCTTCAATTTGCATATTCCACCAACCAAATTTCTGTCCATCAAACTTCTGTATCGAAACCTTTCCGTCTTCTGCCATAACAATGACTAAACGAAAACCTGGATAAAAAACAGAGACAGACACAACAATGGCACGGGCCTGAACTTAACGACTGTTCAACTGAACCTTGTTAAACAATCAACCTATTTAAACTGTAGCGGAATAACGAACTGAAAAATCAGAAACTAAAACTATAAAACTTGACAAACGCGGTTGGCACTAGTTCTCCGTTTCCTATAAACAATTGCTTCTGATTTGACGACTGTTCTTCACAAAAAATAGGATCTTGATTTAATTATTTTTGGCGCGTTCTTTTCTTAACCGAAAAACTAATCAAATAATGGTCTTCAAACAAAGCCCAAACAATTTCAGCCCTTAAAAAACAATTATTATGGCCTAAAAAAATGATTATGCCAAGTTATTTGGCTACCAAATTCATGACCAAAGGTCCAATTGCTTCCCAAGACTTTGCTCAGTTTTATCAAATTGTGCACAAATGCAAAATAGCGACTGGTGGATTGCTTCCCAAATCTCTTTCC
Source organism: Bidens hawaiensis (assembly GCF_021521415.1). Taxonomy (NCBI): domain Eukaryota; kingdom Viridiplantae; phylum Streptophyta; class Magnoliopsida; order Asterales; family Asteraceae; genus Bidens; species Bidens hawaiensis. The sequence continues at coordinate 103,951 of NW_027506124.1, read as the reverse complement.
CATAAAACAATATTTTTACCCACACCTCAGGTCTGAAAGAAAGAACCGTCAAGGCCCCTGTCTCTTTCGAACTAGACAAAACAAAAAAACACACGCCAATTTCTGTCGTCAGTGAGCAATCTAGTGGGGATACGGCGGAACTGCCGACTAACTCTAGATAGATTGCTTTCTGTGGGTAACGAGAGGAATCTTGATCACTTGTCGGCAGCAGCGGGAACCCTAGGAACTGCTAGTGGTGACGCGGCGGCGTAAGAAACGGCGTGTTCTTCGTGTGATCCGAACCTAAGCTCTTGATACCACTTGTTAGGATTAAACACACACGAACCGAACACACACACACAAAAGCAATAAACGAACACGAGGATTTAACGTGGTTCGGCCTAAACTGACCTACGTCCACGGGTGGCAACCAGGTATTCTTTATTGAGTGATAAAGGATTACAAGTACATAACGTTGGTTAAATAGAGACTAGTCTAGGGTTTGTAAATTATTGAACAAGAAATCTAAACTAGGCCGGGCTTCGGTCTGGCTACCCTACACTCGTTTGCCCTTTGAACTTCAAATAATAAACCGGGTCAACAAGGCCTACGAACCCAACATTATGATCGAACGAAAGGCGGTTGGAGCGGTTTAAGAATTAACAAGAACTTTTTTAAAGTGACTACCACGGATGATCCGGTTATTCGACACCTTGTGAACGAGGATAAGGAGAAGGTGTTTGCTACGGACGCGATATTGTCCACGTTGATGTGTGCGCCTAGGTCGGTTAGTTTACTCGTGGGATATTGTGGTTCAGCGGGTAGGGAATAAGTTGTTTTTTGATAAACGAAGTATTCGGGTGTGGATTGGAGGAGGAAGTTGGATACTCAACGAGGGGCGGTTTTAGCTACCGAGTTGAAGAACAATGCTAGTAGGACCACACACGCGTTACTGGTTGGCTAGTGCAGATATGATGAAGTTGGGATATGTGACTCATGATCATTTTAACCATATATGTGATATTGGCGGTTGTTGGGTATAAGCCGAAGGAGTTTAATTACGGGTCAGATGAATATGAATACTAATAATATGTGGGGAATAGTGAAGGCGATTGTGGACTTGTGTATGAAGTTGAATGAAGGGAAGTATGTTCTTAATTGTGAAGGACCCGCAAGTTAGGATTTATGAAGTTCCTATTGATGCGTTTGAGAATGATTATGTTGAGGAGCCGCTGCTTGCCTGAGGATCGATGAACAGGTTCAACCGCCTGTTGAAAATGGTTGGAATGTTGAAGGAAATGGCGGTATTGAGAATAAGGAACTTAAATCTGAAGCGTAGAAGGTAACAATTTCTTATTGATAATGTCATAATACACAGCCTAGCATAATACATAACGTCTAGAACTTGAATGCTACACTTTGTTTATTTAATCCATCAAACATGACAAAAGCATATTTGCATACAATTTGAACTCAATTTTCACATGGCTGTTTGGATATTGATTTTTTAATTTATATGTTTGATGTCTTGATTTTAAGATTATGATTTTATTTACAGTTTAAATCAACTGTTCATTGTTTCTATGCCTGTTTTTTTGTTTGTGATGTATGCTAGATTACATTGGTTTTATATAGTTTATTAGACCATCACCAATAAGGGATCTAAAAAACACTAAAAAACATGCCTACCACATCAGAAAAACATTTATTCTTCAAAATCTTCAAATACCTTCCCAATAAAAAACACAAAAACACCAAAAAAATATCGTCACATTATCACCACCTTTTACATTTATTTTAATTAACAATCTTTTATTTTAATAAACTATGTAGACAAATAAAATAATGTTTATTTTAAGAAAATTTTAAAAATAAAAGTTTAAAGGTTAAATATTTCTTCTTTTGGAAGGAAATTTAAAATACAAATTTTTTCATTGATCAAAATTATAAAAATTAAATGTTAAAAACATTAACATATTAATAAGTGTTTTATATAAACACAAATATATATTTTTTTAATTCATAACCCAACCCCCCACCCTTTGGCCCTGCCTCCTGATAATTTATCCATTCTTTGAGATTCTTCCCCACGAATCAATACCAAAAACACATCCAAAAAATGATACTCACAGTAAGGAAGAATTGATGAGGTGTATGGGGAAAATTACCAAAATAATCATGTTTGATTAAAAATTACCAAAATAGACATGTTTATTTTAGTCTAAATCTCTCCAATCATTGATTTTTTGACCAATAAACAACTGACACGTCACCGAAGCCGGCTAAGCATTATCCGCCACTTTATGGACACGGAATTATATGAAAAGTAAATGGGTCCCACCTTTAGCCAATAAAAATTTGACACGTATCAAAGACGGCTAAACTTAGCCTACATATATGGTTATTTAGCCGGCATATTTGACTCTTAGCCGACTTCGGGATGCGTGTCTATTTATTTAGCCGGCTCCAAATATTTCTTCTTAGCCGGCTCCAACTCGGCTTGTAGGCCAAAGCTTCACTTAGCCGTCTTCTTTTTTTCATTTAGCCGTCTAGTTTTAGCCGCCAAAATTGAATATTTTACCAAATTTACCAACTCTATTAAATATTAAGCCGGCTTCGCTTAGCCTTCTTCTTAGCCGATGTAAATTTAGCCCCCAAAATTAAATATTTTTACCTACTCAATTAATTATTTAGCCGGCTTCGCTTAGCCATCAGAAATAAATACATTTACCTACCCAAATTTAATTTTTCACAAACCATTTTTATAAAACTATACAACCATATTCACTACATCTTATAAAACCATCTTCACCCTCTTAAACTTTTTACTTTCTTATCACAAGATCCTCACTTTTTTTAAAAAAATATGTTTTTTAAAAATATATATTTAAAAAAATATGTGTCTATGAAATCAGTGTTGGTTCATCTATCCAAAACCAGAAACGACGACGTTAACAAACATATTTTTTTAAAAAATGAGGATCTTGTGATAAGAAAGTAAAAAAGTTTGAGAGGGTGCAGATGTTTTTATAAGATGTAGTGAATATGGTCGTATGGTTTTATAAAAATGATTGGTGAAAAATTAAATTTGGGTAGGTAAATGTATTTATTTCTGATGGCTAAAACATGCCGGCTAGGAAAAAAAATATTGACGGCTAAGCGAAACCAGCTAAATTATTAATTTAGTAGGTAAAAATATTTAATTTTGGGGGCTAAATTTACACCGGCTAAGAAGAAGGCTAAGTGAAGCCGGCTAAATATTTAATAGAGTTGGTAAGTTTTGGGAAAATATTCAATTTTGGCAGCTAAAACTAGACGGCTAAATGAAAAAAAGAAGGCGGCTAAGTGAAGCCTTAGCCTACAAGCCGAGTTGGAGCCGCCTAAGAAGGAATATTTGGAGCCGGCTAACTAAATAGACACGTATCCCGAAGCCGGGTAAGAGTTAAAGATGCCGGCTAAATAACCATAGATGTAGGCTAAGTTTAGCCGCCTTCGACACGTGTCGAATTTTTATTCGCAAATGTGGAACCCGTTTACTTTTCATAATATTTCGTGCCCATAAAGTGGCGGCTAAGGTTTAGCCGACTTCGGTGACGTGTCAGTTGTTTATTGGTCAAAAAACCAATGATTGGAGAGATGTAAGCTAAAATAGACATGTCTATTTTAGTAAATTTTTGATCAAACATATTTATTTTGGTAATTTTTCCGGTGTAAAAACACCCAAAAACTATCCCACAAACTCCTTATTGGAGATGTTCTTATACCTTTTTATTGTGTTTTAATGACACCTCTTTTCTGCTTTTGAATCACATGTTTATACATGATTTTATAGAGTATAAGCGTTTTGTTACTTCTACTTGTTATTTTGAAATATGTTGTAAGCATGTTTTTATAAGTGTGCTATATAAGTGCCCTTGTAGAAGGAAAATATTGTTGTAATATAACAATTGTTCGTTTATTGGTATTTGATCTAAGGAATGGCCTAATGAGAAAAATATATTTTGTGATACAATTATGATATGGTTTTATTAAATTTTGTGTAAATCTGAGTCATAGACCCGTCTTGTATCAATGTTAGCGGTTTTGACCCATCATCTAACGCGCGATTATTAACAGCATTAATTGCTTAATCAAGAATCTTATTGCGTGATTCTGTAACAAATGTTTAATTTGTAACAGTACTCTTTTTGGCATTTGAGTTGCAATGTTTTGTTGCTGCCTTTTCGGTGATGTTTTTGGGTGCAAGCCTCAAAATTTTCTTAAAAATTTTTGCACTGACTCGTTTTGTCATATGTTATGGATTTAGTTGTTTGAGGTTATATTGATGTTCCCTGAGTTTATAAAATGGTCGGAAGTTTTTAATAATCGACATCTAATCTTCATAAATCAATTTTCTTTTCTTTATTTTAGATGAAATATGGTTTGTGTTTGGCTGGACGAGTCGACCTTCAGGAGAGTAGAGTTAAAACTTAATCCAAAATGCTAATTACCTAAAAAACAAACACAAAAAACTGAAGACTGTACCTAGTTGCCCAATTGATCAGTAAGGATATATGATTTATTCACCAATTGAAGAAACACTAACCGGACCCCGGGCAGATTACGGGTAACCTGGGGGTTAGATAGATGTTTCCCACGAGGGGTTAGACCCGGCAAAGATGGTTCTTCTGATAACCTGCAAAACAGACACCGTGAGCTTGTCACTGAGAAGGGGGGGGGGGGGTTCCTCCTTGTGACCACCCTCCGGCGTGAGAATCAGACTAGATTGCTCTTTAAATATAAATGTATATTAAGAGATTACTAGAGCAGATATCAGGTATAATATGATGATAATGTGATAAGATATGATAAGATGAGATGATCATACCATTTGTGGTATTTATAGCCGAAGGTAGGTTTCCGAGGAGGTGTGGCCGGCTGAATAGTATTCCTGTTCTACCAACTGTGGCCTACGCACGTGCCCTGCTGGTAGTTGGTGGGTAGGCAGCGGCTGATAATGACCAGGCCTGCTGTGTACTATTCCTTTTCCACCAACTGCCGGCTATGCACGTGGTATGACAGGAGTTGGTGAGTAGGCAGCGGCTAATAGTGACATACAGTACAGGAGCATGCTGCTCGCCATACTATTGTCAATAAGCTGTCGTATCTTTAGTCAGATCTTTTGCCCATACCTCGTCAGGTACAGTACAGAAGATCTTCCCGTATCGTACGGACTGGCTTATGGGCGGGAGTATTCCCCCTCCCGCCTTTGTACGGGATTGTCCCCGGCTTTGCTCATTCCTTCAGGTGACACTGAGTGATTGAGAGCTAAGTGCCTTGTGCGTGTAGCCTTGCTGCGCGGGTGGCCTTCCCTGATAGCTTGTATCCGCAGCTGCGGGAACAGGCAGAGTCCTTCACCATTGGGAGGCATTTCCTGCGGGAACAGCTTGCGTACTGCGCGTAAGGACGTCACGTCTCTGAGCATGGTTGGTCCTGCGGATCCAGTTGGTTTCTGCGCAGACGTCCCTCTTCAAGGTGAGTCTTGCGGGTCCCACTGGGCTCTGCTGGGACCTACCTCTTCAAGTCCCCCCAGTCCAATGTTCTTCTCATGAGTGTTCAATAAAGTGAGGTGAACTTTTGGACTTAAGCAAAGGGTTTTGAAAAGGGTTTTTTAAGGTTTTCCATAGGGATTCTTCCCGCGGAAGTCCTTGTCACTTGCAGAAATTCCCGACTTTCCTGCTTGATCTTTGGGTATGATGCGGGTAGGTCTGTAACCTCCTCGCAAGTCAGGAGCGTTGAGTCCCACTTGTGTGGATTCTCCATGAGGTTTTGGTAGTTTTGAACATAGTGATCAATTATGTTAAAACCACCAATTCCATCCTTGAGCTTCAATGTAGTTTTCGAAGTTCCCGCTATGCGGGGATGTTATTTCCGTTTCCGCAAGCATTGCCCAGAAGATCCTTCTTGGTTTCAATTCCCTGCGGAGCACTAGGTATGTGAAGGGTTTTGCCTTGACACTGTACCCGTGCTCGTCTTACGGTTACTTTACTTCCAAGGTATTCCTGGCGTCAATTCCCTGCGGGTGCTAGGTATGTGAAGGGTTTTGCCTTAACACTGTACCCGCATCCGTCTTATGGTTACTTGGTTGCCAAGGTATTTTTGGCTTCATTTCCCTGCGGGTGCTAGGTATGTGAAGGGTTTTGCCTTAACACTGTACCCGCATCCGTCTTACGGTTACTTGGTTGCCAAGGTAAGGGGTATTTTCCCGCTTACTTTTGAATCTTTTTGAATTTTGAAATTCGAAGAGTTGGTGAAAGGATAAGAACAGTCCAAACCTCTGAAACGTCGTGCGACGGTTTCTTCTGACTGTGTCAGGACGTGCAGGAAGTTATGGTGACGTGACAGTACATGGTCATTCCAGACGCCTTTTCAGGCGCGTGGGCGCGATTTTTCGGGCGCGTGGCCGCGAAATTAATGGTACGCGTCCTTTCAACAGCTGTTGCCAGCTTGCTCTTTGCCACGTGTCATAGTTTCATTGCACCTTCGATTTCTCTCTCTACCGCATTAAATGCATCGCATTAATTGCGATTAGTATATAAAGGGGGAGAGGGTTCTTTGTAATCCACACTTTCACTCTTCTCTTCATCTTCAAAACGATTTCCGGCGAATACTCATCTTTTCAGTCGAGCATTCCCTTGAAATCGTTTTCTTCTTTCATATCTGCAAGATGTCGTCTCGTGATCTCGAATCTACAGCCGATGACAAGAGTACTGCTGGCGAGTGCCAGTGTGCTCTGCCTGTCAATCTGTATCAGTACGTCGTCAGAGTTCATGCTCGAGTCTCTCGAGCCTGAGTTTCCTGAACCCCATCAGACGGTGTACGATGCCCCCAGAAGCAAGATCGGGGTATATGCTGCATTCTTTGTTTATGGGAATCTTAGGTTCTCATTGACAAAGTTTGTGTATCGTGTCCTGGAGAGGCACGGTGTGCACCTGACCGAGGTGCACCCAATGGCGATTGCCAAGATTCGGCACTTCGAGTGGGTGTGCCGGATTCTGGGCATTGAGCCCTATGTTGACCGCCTGATGACCTTCTACTCTTAGAGGTGCATCCAGGGGTGGTATACATTGATAACCCGGATTAAGGGTTTGAAGATCTGCGCAACCGAGCGCAGTCTTCGCTCGTGGAAGCGGGAGTTCTTCTACATCTCCGCTCGCGCCATCCCCCTTGCCATGAAATTCAAGAACGGGCAAGCACTTCCCAGCCTTCACGCCTCCAACTACGAGGAGGCGGAATGGTTTTCGAAGATATCCCGAGTCCAATCTCCGGTTTACCGGTTTGCGGAGTCCGGGATGGTGATGCTCGGGATGAGCCGGGTGTGGAAGGATGTGGATGCGCGAAAGATCCCGATCGTCCTCGAATACGGTTCGAACTCTGTTCCTTACGGTATGCTTTGTTTCTTTTTGTTGATTTAGAATCTCTTCTAACTTCTTTCCTGTTTATTTCAGAGGGGAACGACTTGCAGTCGCTCATGTACCCGCGGGAGGCTGATGGTCCCTCCCGGATGGGTACTCGCGCTCTAGACGAGAACGAGTTGCCCATCCTAGAACAAACGGCGGATCGGTTCGTGGAGGTCTACCCGTTAGGCCACGAGATCCTTAGCACCAGGCGGCCAGGTAAGGCGCTATTCAACCCTCGACCCCTCAATGTTGAAACCTCTGCTGGAATTCCTCTAATCGTATGTTCTGATGAGGAATCCGCAGATGGTCCTCCGTTGGTGCGGAAGAAGAAGGCTGCCGGCGGGAAGGGAAAGGAGAAGGTGGCCTCCACTGCCGATCCGGTGCTTCGGTCTGATTCGGAGACCGAGAGCGAAGAGGTGGCGGGGAATCCCGGTGGTGATAAGACCACCGCTCCGGAGGCTGCGACTGTCACCTCCGGAGAGCCCAGGAAGACGACGGTGAGCGGCGCAAAGAGGCCGGCTCCATCGGGTTCGTCCCCGCCTCTCCGTACCTTTAGGCTCAAGAAAACCCGTAAGTACAAACTTCCTTTCTTTTAACTTCATAGTTTTCCATCATTAATACTTATCTTCTTTACGCAGGCGTGGATGTTGACGCATTCCAGGGTGGAGCGCAGAGGAGTACCCCTCCGCCAATGACGGTAGGCTTGGTCAGCCTACCTGAGGCGACGACCCAGGCGGCTGCGCCTGCGCCTGCTTCCGATGGTTCAGTTGCTCACTCCTTTGAGCCGACTGTTCCAGCTGTGATGACGTCACCGCCGGCTGTGAGTGCCATTTTTACCGCATCTTTCACCGAACCGGCGGTTACTTTCGCTGCGGATTCCGCAGCGGCGGCCGCGGCGGCCTTTACCATGCCTCCGTCATCGGCAACGACGGCCGATCCTTCAGGTATGCATGGGGCTTATCGCCAACCTCTGCCTCCTTCCCATCTGCCTGACCTCTTGGATGGATTTCCCTTGGGTTCAGGTGATGGGTTTGGCGGCTATCGGCCTGTTATTGACCCTACAGGTGCGTACGGTTCTTTTGGCCATTTTTATATATTTTTATCATCTTTTCCTAACTGCTTTATGTTTTTTGCAGTGTCGGATTCCAATGAAGTGTATGTTCCACGATGGAACATTCGCCGAGGAACAACCCTTCGCACACCTGTGGAGTGCGTGGAGTGGGCTCGTCACGCTGCTCCCAGTGGTGCGTTGGGGGAAGCCATGGCTAGCTACCAGGAGGGTAGGCTAAGCAATGAGCTTCGGGTTCTCCTGGCCCGGATGCAGCGGCGCGTCGAGCTGATCTGTCGTGAAAACGACAAGTTAAAAGCAGCTCGCCTTCAGGAAGTAGCTCAGGCGCGGGCTGTCCGGGAGGAGAACCAAAGACTTACCACAGTGGCTGCGGAGAAGGAGAAGGCCTTCAAGGCCCTCGAGGTTGAAGTTCAGGCCCGGATCGAGGCCCGTTCCAAGGCTGCCCAAGCTGTTAATGAACAGCTTCGGCTGGCTAAGGAAACTGCACGGAACGCAACCGAGAGGGCCACCAAGGCTGAAGCTGTTGCTGAGCCTCTACGCGTGGAGAATGAGGAGCTTAAGGCCAAATTAGAGGCTCTCCAGCAGGCTCATGATGCCTTGGCGATGGAAGACGCCAAAAAGCTCCAGGAGATCTTGGACCAGAGGGGGGTGCTTGACCATACTGAGCGGAAGCTAAAGGGCGTTGAAGAGGCTACTGCAAAGGAAGTGTTGCTTGCCAACCTCAATAAAAGTGAAGCCGAACGCGCCTGTAACCAAGCTCAAGCTGCCCTCCAAGAAGCTCTGGTTGCCAAGGAATGGCTTCTTCGAGAAGCGTTGTCTCAGGTATGCTTTTCATGTCTTTACGCTTTTCTTTGTAAATAGAAAAGGTTCTGATACTTGTATATATATATATATATATATTTTTTTTTGTAGGTTGTGCATCGAGTCTTCACGGAGACGTCTTATGACGATGCTATGAGCGCAGCCCTCAACGCTTCTCACGAGGATGGGGAAAATGCCGGCTTCTTGCTTGGTCTAGGGTTCGTTGAGAAAGGCATCCCGCCTTCCAACTTCCCTTTGTTTGATGTAGATACTGAAGCTGTATACGACCAAGCAGTGAATCAGTATGCCGCCTTCCCGCATCCGGTGGTGGAGAAGGTAAACGAAGTTGCTGCTGCTGATGATGGGCTAGCTATCCTTAAAGCTTTCCTTGAACTGCCACGCTCTATTGATGGTGCTGGTCCAACTGGAAGTTGCCCTGAAGCTTGATCCTGAAGATCCCTTCCCACTGCTAGGATAGATTTAGCTTGTATAGATTTATTTTCTTGTAGGCGGGTAGTTACCCGGCCATTCTTGTAATGAATCATTGTGAAATATAAATCTTTGTGCGGGTAAGACCGCTATTTTCATTGGATTCCTTGCTTTATAAACGTTATACGACTTGCATACTTAGTTTAAATTAGCAATTTTCCAAGTGTTTAGAATAAGTTAACCTTTGAACGTGGTAGATAATAGGTTGAAGTTTTGCTTCCTCTTTCGTGATTGTGCGGGTAGGACCGTCACTTGCACTTAGTAGGATGGCTAAACTTTACCATCTGACCTGCGTGGAGGTTTTCCTCATCTTTTTTTTGAAATTTCTAAGTGTTTAGGATAAGTTAACCTTTGAACGTGGTAGATAATAGGTTGAAGTTTTGCTTCCTCTTTCGTGATTGTGCGGGTAGGACCGTCACTTGCACTTAGTAGGATGGCTAAACTTTACCATCTGACCTGCGTGGAGGTTTTCCTCATCTTTTTTTTGAAATTTCTAAGTGTTTAGGATAAGTTAACCTTTGAACGTGGTAGATAATAGGTTGAAGTTTTGCTTCCTCTTTCGTGATTGTGCGGGTAGGACCGTCACTTGCACTTAGTAGGATGGCTAAACTTTACGTACATCTGACCTGCGTGTAGGTTTTCCTCATCCTTTTGTTAGAAATTTTGTTTTGAATAAGTTTTCCGTTCGACGCGCGGTTGTCAATAGGTTCGGTTTCCTCTCATGATTTGTGCGGTTAGGACCGTCACTTTCATTTAGTTGGCCAAAGCTTACCCATGACTGACCTGCGTGAAGGTTTGCCGTTTTTTGGGTTTATGCGGGTTTTGCCGCCTTCCCCACGCAACGACTTTCCACGTAATTATGCGGTGAAAACCGGCATATTAATGTTGAATAAATTAACCATTCGACGCGCGGTTGTTTATAGGTTAGTGTTCAGTTTCCTCTATCATGATTCATGCGAATAGACCGGCACTTTCATTTAGTGGGATGACTGAACTTTTCCCCAACCGACCTGCGTGAAGGTTTGCCGTTTTTTGGGTTTATGCGGGTTTTGCCGCCTTCCCCACGCAACGACTTTCCACGTAATTATGCGGTGAAAACCGGCATATCCGTGTTGAAAGTTCATAAAAGTATAAATGTAAATCATCAGCGTCGATGTTCTAAGGAGAATCATTTCCTATTAGAAGTGGCTCTGGGCCTTTTCTTTACAAATTTGGAATTGATCTACATGCAAACTGTGTAATTGAGCTCCCTTCCATGTTGTTGGGATGGGAGTGCCATCGAGCCGATATGCACCTGGTTCGGGATCTCGTTGTTTGCGCAGTATGTAGTCTCCAACATTGAAGCTGCAATTTTATTCGTGTTTTCCCCAAGTGGGGTTCTACACGCATCAGCCCGCTCAGCGTTCATTGCGCCACGAGGTGCGCGAGCGTCCCATCTCTGACAAATGCTTCGACCATGTCCTTTACGTCTATGCATTCTTCAGTGTTGTGGCCTTTTGTCCTGTGAAAGTCACAGTATTTGCTCCGATCAGCATTGTGACGATGTCGGATTATTTGAGGCTTTGGCCATGGGAGCTCCTCAGTGGCGAATATCTCGGTGACGCTTTTGGTGAGCGGCGTCCATCTGGAGTTCTTGTTTGACTGTACGTTATCCCTTCCGCCTAACCGATGTTGCAAGCCGGATGAGGTGTCAAAGTTTACCCTTGACTGCCAAATGCCTAGCTTCCGCTTTTTGTTTAATCGGGCGGTAAGGACGTTGTCTTCTCTTGTTTTCTGGGTGTAGAGGTTTGTGCTCTGTGGGTGATCTCTACCCAGTTGCTTCTCCGTTTTCGCAAAGCGTTTAGCTGCTGTCATGATGGCATCCCATGTGGATGGCATGCCATCTTTACCCGTTAAGGTGTGGATGAGCTCTGGGTCGTTCGCGCCCTGGATGAAAGCGGCGCGAACAAGATCTTCGCTGATGTTACCCAGACTTAGCTTCTTTGAGTTGAAGCGAGTGATGAAGTCTAGCAAAGATTCATCTTCCTCTCGAATGCATTTGAGGATTGTCCATTGCTCCTCGGTATACTTTCTTTGCTGGCTGAAGTGTTGGCTAAACTTCTGTTGGAAGTCTGCCCAGTCGTAGATGTGGTTGACCGGTAGACGATCGAACCACGCTCTAGCAGCCCCAACAAGCGTCATTTGGAACATGTAACACCACGTAGGTTCCGTCCAACTACTGACGGTTGCCCCCGCTATGAATCTGTTCAAATGATCATCTGGGTCAGATATACCATCATATGTGCCTATGCTGGACATTTGTTTGGCACTTTTTGGGGCAATTGCTTCCGCAATGTCCCTTGCAAATTTGAACGTTCCCGCATTTGCAACGTTTGGTCTGAATGTTTTGGAGAAGTCACGTGGACTTCCACCTGTGTTTTTTGGTTTGAAGGCTTCTCCAAAACGCCTTCTCGGTTGGGAGTCCGTTTCCTTACGCTTCCCTTTTGCCCTATGGCGAGGGTTCGCGTCGGTGTCGGATTCCTCCTAGTCATCGTCCAAGTATTCTTCGAATTCGTCAGCCTGTTGGACGGAACGCAAGCGTTCGTCCAACTCAGCTTGGAATTCCTTCTGACGTGCCTCCGCCCATGCCTTAACTTCATCAAGTGTTTGGCGGGGGAGTCTTGTTCGTTTCTCTAACTGGGTATCGGTGAATCCCAGTAAGCGATTATTTACTGCACTTTCCCCAACTTGGGTAACTGGGGTAGTGTTCGTAAAATTTACTTCACTTGCCCCGGCTTGGGTAACCGGGGTAGTGTTTGTAAAGACTGTGTAGCCGGTATTCCCCCCAGTAGCTGGGGTTGTGGTTACCGGAGTTTCTTTAACCATCTTTCCAGAAGTTTGAGAAAACTGAAAAGAAATGAAGTTCTAGCTTTATGCACGGATGGCGCCAATGAAGAAACACTAACCGGACCCCGGGCAGATTACGGGTAACCTGGGGGTTAGATAGATGTTTCCCACGAGGGGTTAGACCCGGCAAAGATGGTTCTTCTGATAACCTGCAAAACAGACACCGTGAGCTTGTCACTGAGAAGGGGGGGGGGGTTCCTCCTTGTGACCACCCTCCGGCGTGAGAATCAGACTTGATTGCTCTTTAAATATAAATGTATATTAAGAGATTGCTAGAGCAGATATCAGGTATAATATGAAGATAATGTGATAAGATATGATAAGATGAGATGATCATACCTTTTGTGGTATTTATAGCCGAAGGTAGGTTTCCAAGGAGGTGTGGCCGGCTGAATAGTATTCCTGTTCTACCAACTGTGGCCTACGCACGTGCCCTGCTGGTAGTTGGTGGGTAGGCAGCGGCTGATAGTGACCAGGCCTGCTTTGTACTATTCATTTTCCACCAACTGCCGGCTATGCACGTGGTATGACAGGAGTTGGTGAGTAGGCAGCGGCTAATAGTGACATACAGTACAGGAGCATGCTGCTCGCCATACTGTTGTCAATAAGCTGTCGTATCTTTAGTCAGATCTTTTGCCCATACCTCGTCAGGTACAGTACAGAAGATCTTCCCGTATCGTACGGACTGGCTTATGGGCGGGAGTATTCCCCCTCCCGCCTTTGTGCGGGATTGTCCCCGGCTTTGCTCATTCCTTCAGGTGACACTGAGTGATTGAGAGCTAAGTGTCTTGTGCGTGTAGCCTTGCTGCGCGGGTGGCCTTCCCTGATGGCTTGTATCCGCAGCTGCGGGAACAGGCAGAGTCCTTCACCATTGGGAGGCATTTCCTGCGGGAACAGCTTGCGTACCATGTTTGAATTGGATGTTTGAATTTCCGCCGCCCGTTAGTTGAATGTTTTTAGTTTAACAAAGGATGAGAGCACGATCGGTTTCCTTTTACCCTTAAATTCAAAAAACATCATCTTCGTCATAGGAAATTATAGGCTACTTTGTCATTCTTGCCCTCTTAATGGCTTTGAGAACTTCATTATACTGAGACGGATGAGATGAGAGCCACAATTTAACTTATAAATGTTGCACTTTGTCTCATTCTTTCCATCTATTTCTTTTCATTTCCTCTGTTAAGTAGAATTCGCGAACACAATGCTACCACAACATTCAAATTCTTCGCCTAATAATAAATGTCATGTCTAGAAGTAATTTTTTTCTTATTAATTTAACAATTATGGTTAAAAGAAATATAACGTAACATTCAAGACATGCCATAATAACAACACTTTTAGCGTTTTAACATTAAACTCTAAACCAAATCTTAACTTTTAACATAAGGCTATGGGGTATACTCTAACTCCTATATAGGTTAAAGTGACATGGCACTTTAAAGATGGATTAAACCACTTCCTACTTGTGCTAAGTGTGTTAAAATGGCCCATGAGTTATGCTTTTAACGGGTTAAAATGAACAATATGTATTAATTATGTATTGGTTTGTTATATTAATTATGTGTTAAATTGATTAAACTATTTCCTTTGGATGACATAGAGTGAAAGAGAAAAAAAATGAGTGATGTGGAGCTTATGTGAAATTAAAATGAGTTAGAGTATACACCATGACCTAAAAGTTATAACAATTTAGGTTTAATTATAATATTTATTTCTCTGGAACAAAATAGCAAGTTTACAATAGTTTTGATATACTTGCCTTTTCTTTTTTTACTTAAATTGTTTTTAAAATAACCTTTTACATACCCATGACTTTGTGGTTAATGGATATTTACCCATTCAAAATGATGATAGTGGTTTCAGGTCTTTGGAAATGCGAGATTATAGTATTTTTTTCTTCAACAGCCAACTAAATAACGCCGGCTACTTCGTACACAGCTTTCATTGGCTAAAGGTAGCCCGAGTCGGCCATTAGTCCGGACGGACGGAGCCCCTAGCGGTCCACCTGTTGAGGGATTCACCGGATAAAACCCGACCCCTACGCCCGCCAAACGACACGACAGCGAGGAGCCGGTAAAACCGGTTGAGATCAGGACTCGAACCTTGGCAAGCCAGGGTCATCCCTCATATCTCCCATATAAGTTGGTGATAGTGAGGTTTGAACATCCTACCTCTCACAAGTAAAGTGAGTGCTCTACCATTGAGCCACATCCAACTTATTATAGAATTTTTTTTAGTCGGCAAACGGTTGATATTAAAAAAAGGAGAAATTCTCAAAATAGTTTATTTAAAGAGATAGATTTTCAAAAAAGTTTATTTGAAGAGAGAGATTACTAAAATATTCCATACAAACTTATCTCCAACATAACATGGTAATCGTGACATGAGATTTGTTAACCAATCTGTCTGCACCAATAGTTTTATGGCCAAAATCTGTTTTTGAAAAACCATGGTTTTCGAATTAAAGTTATCGGCCCCGTGAGTTTTCAAAAGCTATCGGTTTAAGCGTTTTTTTGAAACCCATCGCCTCCGACGCGTTTCAGGTGAATTTCATCTTTTTTTTGCATAAAAAGAAGAGTTGTCAGAAAAGATGGATTTTGTTGTAAATTATTTAAATTCGATGGTTTTAGATGAAAGTTATCTTTTTCTTTTTCATAAAAAAATAGTTGTCTATAAAACTTTTTTTGAAATCATATCCACCACCCGCCACCACCATTCACAACCACCACCAACCGCCCACCACCATCACCATCACCACCCACCGCCCACCACCGTCATCATCAACCACCACCACCCACCGCCATCATCCACCACCATCATCCAACGCCCACCACCGCCATCATCCACCACCACCACCAGCACCACCGCCTGTGACATCTGCCCCGATCCGACCCGACCCAGGTACCCGTTTCTCTGACCCGATCTCTTTCTTTTATGATTTAATATTTATTTATATTTATATTGTACTTTTAATAATAATAATATATTTTCCTTTCCGCCTCTTTCTCTCTCTTTCTTTCCGCCGTCCCGTCCCTCTTTCTTCTCTCTTTCCGCCTTCTTTTCCCTCTTGTCGCCGTCCCGCCCTTAAGCCTTGTTTCTCTCTCCTTACTCTTTGCTGTCCTTTGTTCCTTCCCGCCTAAGGTTGTCTGCGCAGCCCCACGCGCCAGACTCCTTGCAAGGAAGCCTGCGTGAAGACCACCTGTTACTGCGATACGCGAGACGAACTGTCCCCGCAGCGCGCTAAGGATTTTAGTTCTTCCCGCGGCGCGCTATGGATACCGTTCTTCCCGCGACGCGCTAAGGAATATAGTTCTTCTCGCGACGCGCTTAGAATTGAAGTTCTTCCCGCGACGCGCTTAGAAATGTAGTTCTTTCCGCGGCGCGCAAAGGTTGGTTCTGTCTGCCTTCGCGCTCGCGCGCTCTTGACCTTCTGTGTCTGCCTTCGCGCTCGAAGCTTTCTCGCGCTGTCTTATGTCCTTTCTTCTGTTTTAACTTGCTTGCCTGCTTTTGTGTTCTCTTATCTTCTGAGCTGTTGACCTGACCTATTTTATGTCTGAAAAGTTACTTTCGGCGCAGCATGCGCACCAACCCCATTGGTTGGCAGAAAAAGTGACTGACATTATCTTTTGAGATCTGCTTTTCCATGCTTGACCAGTACCTTTATCTGACCCGCCCATGCCTGTTTACTGTTCCCTGTCAGCTTTATCTTGCCCCCTGCAGCTGCCATATCTTTTGATATCTTTTGCTTTTGGAATCTTTTGCTTTTTGAGATCTTTTTCCCTTTTTCTAAAGATTGTGTTCCCTAGGGTTTCTCTATAAATAATAATGTTATTTTCCTAACACATCACACACAAACACTTAAACTCTCCTATTCTCTCTTGCTCCTTGCTCTCTCTGCCGTCTTCCTCTTTGCCTCCGTCTTCCTTCCTGTTCTGCCCTGCTTTTCCGGTAATATATATCATATATAATAATTTACTTATTAATTATGCTAACTTATAATCAGGACTTAAAACAAATCATTAAAACAATAATCTTATTTATAGGTTAACTTGTGCTTGTTTAAAGTTGGTTCTTGCTTTATCTTACACCGCATCGTCTATCAAGTGAGTAATCTCGTACCTAATCCCTTTTTATTTTTAATGTTTTGGGATGTTCATGTGTTCGTACAAACTTGAGTCTTAAACTTGTTTATAAACTTTAGTCGCGCAGTATCCCATGTGTTGAGGACGTTTACTTGGCTGTTTATTTGTATGTGTGTATCATTAACCGCTTTGTTCGGCCTATTCCGAAGTTTTCATGGATCCATTAGATGAACACGGGAGACCTATCGTTTACGGTTTTCTTTGTTTACACTTGCACAGATGTTTTCTTGTTTTTGTGCTCATTTGGGAGCACGGATTGAACTATGAACTATGAGCTATGATCTATTTAGGCTTGATCACAATCTGATTGCACCCTTGTTAAACACCAGACATACACGTGTTGCGCGCAGATTTATTGTTATCTATTATCTATTAAACTTGATTTCTCACCAACACGCAAGTGTTTGACGTTTATTTTAACACATGTTCAGGTTTGCAGTAGCTGTTTTGGAGCTTGTGGACACGTAGGAAGTTTTCTTTATTTTGGACCTAGATTAAAATGTATCAAGACAAGTTATTGCTGTTCGATTATTATGATTTATAATATATTGATTTATGATGATTTATGTTATCTTATGTCTACTTTGCGCGTCGCGAATGAATGTATTTATTAAATATTGACACCCAATAGTGTCACGAGTAATGAAACAATATGTGGCGCCCCGATGTATAATCCGCCTTTGGTCGGGGTGTCACAGGTTGGTATCAGAGCTCGTTGACTTTAGGATAGGTGGTTAGACGTAACGACCTAGAATACCTAAGAGTCCCTTCTCGCGCATGAGAGAAATCTCATGTTTGCACGCTTATTGTTAATTACTCGTTATTTATGAATATGCTCGCGCTTGCGCAGTATATGATTTTATGTTTTATTCCGCGATATTTCGATTTTTGTTGAATTTCGAATTTTATTGATTTTACTTACATATTCGTTTGTTGGATTTGAAAATCCGAAAAGTCATGGTGATACATGAATAGTTGATTTTCAATTTCCATTTACGATTATGTTCTGAGGTTGGAGACTTGAAAAGTCATGGTGATACATGAATTGTCAACCTCCAGTACTCATTTTCTTGTATATTTTATATTGAGGATTGAAAAGTTATGGTGATACATGAATCGTCAATCTCCAATACTCGTTTGCTCGTATATTTTAAATTGGGAATTCGGAAAGTCATGGTGATACATGAATTGTCGATTCTTGATTCGAATTTGTTACCTTTATTAAAGTCTGCATTTAGGGTCATTTATTTTACTTTAACTTTTGACAGTAACTAACTTCGCGAAACAAGCTTTACGATGACATACTTTGCGCTAAAACCCAGATATTAACTAAAATTAAAACTTTTATAGAATGCCTCCGCTATCTCGCCGCCATCTGAGGAGAGAAGCCTCGCGCAGACATTCGCAGCAACGTTCCCAGGAAATGGCCGCCGCAATTGCCCAAGCCTTGAACCAAACCAATGCTAACACCTCTGGTTACAACATTAAGTCCTTCAACGCGGGTAACCCTCCAAAGTTCACAGGTCTTGAAGGAGCCACCGTGATGCTCCAGTGGCTTGAGAAAATAGAAAACACTTTCCTCCATACCCAATGCCCCTCAGACAGACGAACCCTATATGCTTCCAGTGTCCTGGAATCTAGAGCGCTTACATGGTGGAATGGAGTAGCTCATGCGCGTGGCGCAGAAACTGCTTCTAGCATGCCCTGGGAGGAATTCAAAGAAATTCTGACGCGAGAATTCTGCCCTCCCAACGAAGTTAAGCGCCTGGAGGAAGAATTTTGGAATCTTAAGCAGTACAGTGGCGAAGCGCGCGAGTACGCGACGCGTTTCCATGAACTAAGCCTGCTTGTCCCTCACCTTGTTACCCCTTCCCGCCGAGCCATAGAGAAATTCCTTGGGGGTCTCCCCATGGAAATTCAAGATTCTGTATGGGCCAGAAACCCAGTAACCCTCTCTGACGCCATCGAATTGGCCGCTGTGCTCAGCGACAACCATGTCAGAGCAGGAACCCTGTTCCTGCGGGGAGCTGAGAAGACCAAATCCACCAAAACTGTCCCTGAACCCGCAGAAACCAAACCATAACCAGAAACGTAGGCGCAGACAAGTCTACGCGCTTACCAACCCGCCCATTGTCCAGCAACCCATTTACCAACCTCCAGTTAACGCGCCTAACCCACTGACAGCCTACCCAACACCTCCTGTAGTCCACAACTATGCCTTAACCAATCCCGCACTCCCTGCCCCGCCACCTAAGAAACCTTACACAGGAACCCAACCCTTTTGCCCAACCTGTAGACTTCACCACCCAACCCAAACCCCGTGTCGACAATGTAACCGATGTGGCCGCGTTGGTCACTCTGTCGAATACTGTAGAGTCCCTCCCGCCAACCCAATCGCGCAAACACCACCAGTCTACCCGCAGAACCCACAACCAACCTACCAAAACCCACGACCCAGGTCGTGCTTTAACTGCGGTGATCCCAGTCATTTCCGGAACGCGTGCCCGAGACTACAAGTTCAGATTACGCAAGCGAATCCGGTGAACCAAATTTCGAACCAAGTGGCGCGCGGACGAGCTTTTAACATAACCGCGCACCAAGCGCAAGCGAATAATGACGTAGTTAATGGTACATTTTTGCTTAACGGATTTTATGTTTCTGTACTTTTTGATACTGGCGCCGATCGAAGTTTTATTTCTCGCGTGTTTGAGCAGAAGCTTGCGCGACCGCGCAACGATTTAAAAGAAAATTTTTCAGTTGAATTGGCTAATGGCGAAACTGTTTTAATTAACTCGGTGATTAAGGATTGCACGCTTAACCTTAACTAAAACGATTTTCTAATCGACCTCATCCCCATGCCTCTTGGAAGCTTTGATGTTATCATTGGTATGGACTGGCTCTCGCATAATCGCGCCGAAGTTATTTGCGCCAAGAAGATGATTCGCATACCTCGAGAAAATGGTGATCTTCATATCTACGGAGAAAAACCCTCCAGTGGTCTTAAACTTATGTCTTGCGCCGAAGCCCGAAGGCTCATGCGGAAAAGGTGTATTGCATTCTTAGCCCATGTGGTTAAACCTGCTGAAGAAAAGAAGCTTCGGGATATCCCTGTTGTGCGCGATTTTCCTGAAGTTTTTCCTGATGATCTTCCTGGTATCCCTCCCGCTCGTGAAGTCGAGTTCCGTATTGATCTTGTCCCTGGTGCTTCCCCCGTAGCTAAATCTCCTTACCGTCTTGCGCCCGCTGAGATGCAAGAATTGGCAAGCCAACTTCAAGAGTTGACTGCTAAAGGATTCATCCGCCCTAGCTCTTCGCCCTGGGGTGCTCCGGTGTTGTTCGTTAAGAAGAAAGATGGATCGTTTCGCATGTGTATTGATTACCGCGAGTTGAACAAACTCACCATTAAAAACCGGTATCCCTTACCGCGTATTGACGACCTCTTTGATCAACTCCAAGGTGCCTCTTGTTTCTCGAAGATTGATCTCCGCTCTGGCTATCACCAGTTGCGCATCCGCGATGAAGATGTTCCCAAGACTGCTTTTCGAACTCGTTATGGCCATTTTGAATTCTTGGTCATGTCCTTCGGTTTAACCAACGCACCCGCCGTTTTCATGGATCTAATGAATCGGGTGTGTAGGCCTTTCTTGGATAAATTCGTGATTGTGTTTATCGATGACGTTCTGATTTATTCTAAGACCAAGGCCGAGCATGAGCAACATCTCCGATTGGTATTGCAAAAGCTTAGAGCCGAGCAGCTCTTTGCCAAGCTTTCCAAGTGTGAATTCTGGTATGATGAAGTACAGTTTCTTGGCCATGTTGTAAACAAGATGGGTATTCATGTCGACCCATCCAAAATTGAAGCAATCAAGAACTGGATTACGCCGACCACTCCTTCTGAAATCCGTTCCTTTCTGGGCTTAGCTGGTTATTACCGGCGCTTCATTTCGAACTTCTCAAAGATCGCATTGCCTTTAACAGCTTTAACGCACAAAGGTAAACCGTATATTTGGGGCTCGAAGCAAGAAGAAGCCTTTCTAACGCTCAAGCGTTTGTTGTGTGAAGCTCCTGTCCTTGCGCTACCTGAGGGTAATGATGATTTTGTTGTGTACTGCGATGCCTCCAACCAAGGTCTCGGTTGTGTTCTTATGCAACGAGGCAAGGTTATCGCTTACGCATCAAGGCAACTCAAGGTTCACGAGAAGAATTATACGACTCACGATCTCGAACTTGGTGCAGTCGTATTTGCCTTGAAGATCTGGAGACACTACCTTTATGGTACTAAGTGTATCCTCTACACCGACCATAAAAGCCTTCAGCATATCTTTGATCAGAAGGAACTCAACATGAGACAACGCCGATGGAACGAACTCATCAGCGATTACGATTGTGAGATCCGGTATCATCCTGGTAAGGCTAATGTGGTAGCCGATGCGCTCAGCCGAAAACCCTGCCAGCTTAACTGTATCTTGCCGCGCACGCAGCTTCACTTCGCGCCGATTCAAAGCAACCTTGAATCGCGTATTCGTGACGCGCAGCGCGCATCCATCAGTAATGGTAATCTTCGCGCCGAGTTAGCGTGTGGCGCGGAAGCGTATTTTGTGCCCAATCTGAGTGGAATTCTTTGTTATCTTAATCGCATCTAGATTCCCTTTGATGAGAATCTTCGCGCTGATATCCTGTGTGAAGCGCACAAATCTCGATATTCCGTTCATCCTGGCGCTGATAAGATGTACAAGGATTTGCGCATTACTTATTGGTGGCCCGGTATGAAAAAGGATATTGCTGTGTTCGTAGCTAAATGCCTGACTTGTTCTAAGGTAAAAGCTTAACACCAACGCCCATCTGGTTTGCTCGAACAACAAGAAATTCCTACGTGGAAATGGGAAGGTATAGCGATGGATTTCATTACCAAGTTACCTTTGACAGCAAGCAAACATGATAGCATTTGGGTAATAGTGGATCGTTTGACTAAGTCTGCTCACTTTCTGCCCATTCGTGAAAACTACCGTGTTGAGCAACTCGCGCAGCTTTATGTCAAGGAAATTGTCTGCCGCCATGGTACTCCTTTGAGCATCATATCCGATCGCGATGGCCGTTTTATATCTCGCTTTTGGAAATCTCTCCAATCTGCGCTAGGAACTCGCTTGGACATGAGTACGGCATATCATCCTCAGACTGACGGTTAGTCTGAGCGAACTATTCAAACTCTTGAGGATATGCTCCGATCTTGTGTTCTTGATTTTGGAGGTAATTGGGATTCGCACCTGCCTTTGATCGAGTTCTCTTATAATAACAGCTATCATTCCAGTATTGGTATGGCCCCATTTGAAGCACTTTACGGTCGTAAGTGCCGCTCCCCGATTTGTTGGAGCGAAGTGGGAGAAGCTCAAATCACAGGACCCGAACTTGTTCAAGAGACAACCGATAAAATCGCCAAGATCCGTGATCATCTGCTGACTGCCAGAAGCCGACAGAAGAGTTACGCAGATCGTAGGCGGAAGCCTCTCGAATTTCAAGTTGGTGATCTTGTTCTCCTCAAAGTGTCGCCCTGGAAGGGTGTTGTCCGCTTTGGGAAGAAAGGTAAGCTTGCTCCTCGATATGTTGGACCATTTAAGATTCTCGCGCGTGTAGGAAAAGTTGCCTACAGACTTGACCTGCCGCCCGCGCTCGGTAATGTGCATCCAACGTTCCATGTATCCAATCTCAAGAAGTGTTTAGCTGACGAGAACCTTCACATTCCACTTGATGAAGTTCAAGTTGATGAATCCATGCATTTCGTTGAGAAGCCTGTTGAGATTATGGATCGCGAGGTAAAGCAAACCAAGCGCAGTCGTATCCCTATCGTGAAAGTTCGCTGGGAGTCCAAGCGCGGAGCCGAGTTTACATGGGAAAGGGAAGATCAAATGAAGATCAAGTACCCGCACCTGTTCTCTGCGCAACCTACTTCGAGATAAATTTCGAGACGAAATTTCTTAAAGTAGGGGAGACTGTGACATCTGCCCCGATCCGACCCGACCCAGGTACCCGTTTCTCTGACCCGATCTCTTTCTTTTATGATTTAATATTTATTTATACTTATATTGTACTTTTAATAATAATAATATATTTTCCTTTCCGCCTCTTTCTCTCTCTTTCTTTCCGCCGTCCCGTCCCTCTTCCTTCTCTCTTTCCGCCTTCTTTTCCCTCTTGTCGCCGTCCCGCCCTTAAGCCTTGTTTCTCTCTCCTTACTCTTTGCTGTCCTTTGTTCCTTCCCGCCTAAGGTTGTCTGCGCAGCCCCACGCGCCAGACTCCTTGCAAGGAAGCCTGCGTGAAGACCACCTGTTACTGCGATACGCGAGACGAACTGTCCCCGCAGCGCGCTAAGGATTTTAGTTCTTCCCGCGGCGCGCTATGGATACCGTTCTTCCCGCGACGCGCTAAGGAATATAGTTCTTCTCGCGACGCGCTTAGAATTGAAGTTCTTCCCGCGACGCGCTTAGAAATGTAGTTCTTTCCGCGGCGCGCAAAGGTTGGTTCTGTCTGCCTTCGCGCTCGCGCGCTCTTGACCTTCTGTGTCTGCCTTCGCGCTCGAAGCTTTCTCGCGCTGTCTTATGTCCTTTCTTCTGTTTTAACTTGCTTGCCTGCTTTTGTGTTGTCTTATCTTCTGAGCTGTTGACCTGACCTATTTTATGTCTGAAAAGTTACTTTCGGCGTAGCATGCGCACCAACCCCATTGGTTGGCAGAAAAAGTGACTGACATTATCTTTTGAGATCTGCTTTTCCATGCTTGACCAGTACCTTTATCTGACCCGCCCATGCCTGTTTACTGTTCCCTGTCAGCTTTATCTTGCCCCCTGCAGCTGCCATATCTTTTGATATCTTTTGCTTTTGGAATCTTTTGCTTTTTGAGATCTTTTTCCCTTTTTCTAGGGATTGTGTTCCCTAGGGTTTCTCTATAAATAATAATGTTATTTTCCTAACACATCACACACAAACACTTAAACTCTCCTATTCTCTCTTGCTCCTTGCTCTCTCTGCCGTCTTCCTCTTTGCCTCCGTCTTCCTTCCTGTTATGCCCTGCTTTTCCGGTAATATATATCATATATAATAATTTACTTATTAATTATGCTAACTTATAATCAGGACTTAAAACAAATCATTAAAACAATAATCTTATTTATAGGTTAACTTGTGCTTGTTTAAAGTTGGTTCTTGCTTTATCTTACACCGCATCGTCTATCAAGTGAGTAATCTCGTACCTAATCCCTTTTTATTTTTAATGTTTTGGGATGTTCATGTGTTCGTACAAACTTGAGTCTTAAACTTGTTTATAAACTTTAGTCGCGCAGTATCCCATGTGTTGAGGACGTTTACTTGGCTGTTTATTTGTATGTGTGTATCATTAACCGCTTTGTTCGGCCTATTCCGAAGTTTTCATGGATCCATTAGATGAACACGGGAGACCTATCGTTTACGGTTTTCTTTGTTTACACTTGCACAGATGTTTTCTTGTTTTTGTGCTCATTTGGGAGCACGGATTGAACTATGAACTATGAGCTATGATTTATTTAGGCTTGATCACAATCTGATTGCACCCTTGTTAAACACCAGACATACACGTGTTGCGCGCAGATTTATTGTTATCTATTATCTATTAAACTTGATTTCTCACCAACACGCAAGTGTTTGACGTTTATTTTAACACATGTTCAGGTTTGCAGTAGCTGTTTTGGAGCTTGTGGACACGTAGGAAGTTTTCTTTATTTTGGACCTAGATTAAAATGTATCAAGACAAGTTATTGCTGTTCGATTATTATGATTTATAATATATTGATTTATGATGATTTATGTTATCTTATGTCTACTTTGCGCGTCGCGAATGAATGTATTTATTAAATATTGACACCCAATAGTGTCACGAGTAATGAAACAATATGTGGCGCCCCGATGTATAATCCGCCTTTGGTCGGGGTGTCACACCGCCCACTGCCATCATCAACCACCACCACCCACCGCCATCATCCACCACCCACTACATTCTTTAACACTTGCCATATTTTTAAAACTTTTATGAAAATCATCTTAGAAAATTAAATTCATTGAGAAATTATTGTTTTTTTTAACTTTTTTGAAAATCATATAAAAAGACTAAGAGGGTGTTTGGCATTCCTTATTTTGCCTTCAAATAACTTTTCATTAAGTTAATAAGTTACAAAAGTGTAACTTATGGAACTTTTCCTCTCACAATATAAGCAATCTCAAACATCTTATTACTTTTCAAAAAGTTTATAGGTTATAAGTTGGTGAATATAAGCAATCCCAAACACCCCCTAAATTTATTGGAAAAATGTCGTTTTTTTGAAACTTTTTTGAAATTTCTCGTAGGAGACGATATTCACCTAAATTGCGTCGGAAGAGATGAATTTCAAAAAATTTCGTCTTTTTTTGAAAACTCACGGGCCGATAACTTTAATTCGAAAACCATGGTTTTTCAGAAAAAGATTTTTGCCAGAAAACTATCGGCGTAGACAGATTTTAGAGTAACTTTCACGTACCTTTACGCGTGTCACACTGTGAGTGGTTAACAATCTCACGTCACGATTATTAATGTCACGTTAGAGATAAGTTTGTATGAACTATTTTAGAAATCTCTCTATTCAAATAAACTATTTTAAAAATCTCTCTTATCAAATAGATTATTTTACGAATTTCTCTTTAAAAAACAACCTCTAAAATTTATTTATTTTATTTTCAAAATTTTGAGCAGTGTTTCTTGGAAATCTTATTTAGCTTGGGCCCACCCACAAAAAAAATGTCCAATATAATGTCAATATTACCCCTTTACAATTCCTGTATAAATAATCACCACCAGCTTTTCACCATTCACCAAGACCTCAAAAACGCTAACCAAAATGGGTTTTAATCTTCCACTCTCACTTCTACTACTAACCTCCTGCTTCATGCTCAACACCTTTGGTCACAACACTGATGACACCATCAGCTGGACTCAGTCTCCACACCACGCACCATCATACCAACCGGTTGCATCACCCGCACCCCACCATCACCACCACCACCACCACCATCACAAACTAGCCTCACCACCCGCTTCCCACCCGCCAACCAAGGCCCCGGTTCACGCTCCGGTTCACTCACCCACCAAAGCACCGGTTCAACCACCAACCAACTCACCGGCACCACTCCTACCACCGCTGCCGCCGAGAAAGCTGGTGGCCATTCAGGGTGTTGTTTATTGCAAGGCTTGCAAGTAAAGGGGGTTGATACACTCATTGGTGCTAAACCACTTCAAGGTATAATAATAATAATATTATTACTATTATTTTTTTAAAAATATGCATGCATGTGTAAAAGTAAAATCACTGCATTCTTGAGTTGTACTGTACAATTCAACAATGCGTGGAGAACTATGGTACAACTTGTATATGCATCTGGTTGTATTATTGTGATGGACCGTACAACTGATTTATGCATGAAATGTGAGTAAATATATGACGTACAAGTTGTTAATGGATATTATAGTTTTTGTTGGCCTCTGGGTACTACCCATCAATGCATTGTTGGGTTTTACTGTTTTGTACTTCTCATATGCATAAAATATAGTAGTTTTAAATTGTGTAGTATGGTACATTGACCAATATTTTTAAAACCAGACATTAAACAGGTTCTAGAAATCAAAAGACGTGGTAAATAATATAAAAATTTATATATGTGTATAAATTAAAACAAAATGTGGATATACTTTATATTTTTATGTGACATTACAGTTTTAATAAAGTTTTAAGATTAACTAAAGAAGATATAAAAGACTAAATGTGTCAAAACAATATATTTTGATGCAGTGATGAGTTGTACCGTGCAACTTAGCAATGCATAAAAATAATATGTTAAATAAACAAATAATTGAGGTACATGGTACAAGTGACCAATGCACACAGACGGCCACACCATGCTTTTTCTTGATAAAAACAAATTATTAGGCTATCAGGGTACAAGTAACCAATGCATGAAAATGAGTTTTTTAAATTGTTTCGACAATAACAGGAGCTGAGGTGCTATTAACATGCAACAACACAAAGTACCCACTTCGGGTCAAAGGTACAACTGACAAGAACGGGTACTTCTTCATCAAGCCACCCAAGACTTTGACCACGTATGGGTCCCACAGGTGCAGAGTGAGCCTGTTAACCTCACCCATGGCTACATGCAACAAGCCAACTGACCTTCATGCTGGGGTCAAGGGGTCTTTGTTGGCCCCTAGCAAGAAGCCACCATTGTCGAGCCCGGATGCACACCCACTTCCCTATGATGTGTTCACTGTGGGTCCGTTTGCGTTTGAAGCATCTTCCAAAACTCCTTGTATGGAGGAGTAGTTTAGTATTTGAGGGTGTGATTGTTTGAAGATTTATGGACTTATTATTGTAATTTGTCATTTGGTTTCTATTTGAGAATGAAAATGTTGTGTTATCTTTGTTGTGGTTTTAAAGTGAATCTTAGTAACATAGATCACTAACGATATAGAAATTCTTTAACTTGACAAAAGGTGAATATTGTTACACATTGAAATAAATGTTGAAAATGTGCAAATCAAAATCATAAAAAGCTTGGATTTGAGTCTTGCCATCATTGGGACAAAGTGTGTGGAGAGGATGAGTTACCCCTAGCCACAAATCGTCAAATCCCCACAAGATATAAATGTAGTTGTATGACAAAAATATTGGTGAGATCATGCATGCATTGTTCAAGTAATTTAAAGCGTAAGAAGACTCGACCATCTAAAACAAGCACTAAATTGAATGTAATAGCTAGACCTTAGGGTGTGTGTTTGGGAAGACTCAATACTTAGGGTGTGTGTTTGGGATTGCTTATATAAATAAAAAAATGATTTTTTTATTAAAATGACATCATGAATAATATGATTACATGCACAAATATGAATTATATAAATAAAAAAATGATTTTTTTATTAAAATGACATCATGATTAATATGATGAATACATGCATGTATTCATATTTGTGCATGTAATCATATTATGATGTCATTTTAACAAAAAAAATGTTTATACAAATATGAATACATTTGCAAGCACATGATTAATCTTGAAAAAAACTCACTCATGATTCAATTGTTTATATACGCTACTCTATATACGAGCACTAGATTGTCTATATACGCTACTCTTTTATCCAGATGTAGTTCGGTTTGTGTTATATATAAAAGGATCAATATTTATTCTTCTTATATAAGATGCCAGGACTAGTCGTGCACATCTTCTGATAACTTATATACATTACGAAGTATCACTCAAGTGAGAAGGTGGTAATTATATCGATTTATGAGTTATATATGTCTTTGATAAAACCATCAATGCATACTGTATCTCTCTATATGTGTTTGAACGAGTGAAGAGTTAGGCTCTGCGTACTGGGCGGGAATAATGGGCGAAAATGGGCGATTTTTGGTGGAACACCCCACCCCCCCGGGCAATAATTGGGCGAATATGGGCGGGGGCGGGATATATTTGTCACCCGTTGAAGAATAAAATAATAATAATTTAATAAAATGACCGTTGTGAAACGGTCAAATATAAAAATAATAATAAACAATATATATATATATATATATATATATATATATATATATATATATATATATATAAACATACACCCTTCTTCTCCATTTTATATCAATTTTATACACAAATCATACCCAATTTCTTACAAAAAAATAAACTAAATGAATCCTAGAAACAACCCGAACCAACTGAAGTACCAACTCCCTACTTTCGGTCAAGCGTATGGTTCGCAATCGAACCAACCGAACTACCAATTCCCTGGTTTTGGTCAAACGTATGGTTCGCAATCGAGCCAACGGAACTACCAATTCACTGCTTTCGGTCAAACGTATGGTTCGCAATCAAGCCAACCGAACTTATAATGGAACCAACCGAGCCAACCGAACCAACCGAGCTATCCGTATCAACTTTCCGACCCGAACCTAAACATGTACGCCAACTTTCTCAGCCCCCAAAACACAATGCCGGCGTTCGGGTCTACACCACCGGAGTCGGAGCCGGTGACGGTACCGGATACGCAAACGTCACGGGCCTCCGGTTCAAGCAAAAAGCCGACCTGTAAACAAAAAAAAACAACCGGGGGAGACGATGGCGCAACGTGATCTATACAAGCATTGGAATGAGGAGGAGGAGGTGGCCCTTGCAAGGGCTTGGATTAACATTTCAGAGGATCCAGACGTCGGTAAGTTTTTTAATATTAAGTATTTATTAAAAGGTATTTAGTGTTTATTAAAATATATACTAATTGTTACAAATAAATTTAATTTGTAGCCAACTTTCAAGCCACCGGGGTGTTTTGGAAGAAAGTATTTGAAGCTTGGATCGCGATAACCGGTAAACCCGAAGACTACCGAGGAAAAGAAGCGGTTCAAGCCCACTGGAAGGGGCTTAACGCCGATTGTCAAAAATTTGTCGGGATAATTAACCGGTTGAAGGGGTCCGGCTAGCGTAGCGGAAATAACGACGTCGACATTATAGGTCAAGCTTTGAGCGACTTTCGAGCTCAGGGTCACACTGTTGAGCGGCCCGGGAAACCGTTAAGTATTTGAGTTCTTGGGAAAAGCTACGTCGTTGCTCGAAATGGAATGTGGTACCAACCGTTCCGGCCGCCCGACGAGCCGACTCATCCCGGCCTTCAAAAAGGTCGAAGACATCGTCGTCGACAAATCCGAGCACACCAAACACACCCTCCGATTCTAGTAGCTTCTTCCTCGACGACACGGTCAATTTAGCCGATGATTTGAATATACCCGACGAAGATGAGGTAGAGGAGTTGCCTCGACCACGCGGGAGATCGAGGAAAAATAAGGGGGAAGGTTCGTCGTCAACACGATTCAATACGGAGCCCGTTGAAATAAACGAGTTGGTCGGTCGTTTGGAAACAAATGCCACCGTAATTGGAGCCGACATTCGAGCATCCAACAAACAACAAGAAAAACTGAACCAGACGTTCGAATTAAAACAAATGAAAGACGACTACGAATCCCTCAAAGCGGAGGGGTGTCACGAGGATGCCGCATTATTGATGCAACGCCGACGTGAAAAATGCGCGAATATTACGGATATTAGTTTCTTTTTTAGTTATGTTTTTTTTTATTTTTTTCTTTAGTTATGTTTTTTAATATTTTTAGTTATGTATTTTTTTAGTTATGCTTTTTTTGTATTTCTTTTTAATTTTAATGCATTTTTATTTAATTAGTTTAATTATAAAAAGAAAATAATAAAAAAACACACTGTGGGCCTAATTTGTAACCTCTACACCATTACACCCCAAAAACAAATTTCCACTCCATGCTGACTGGGCGTCACGTGTCACAATTCACCCCCGATTGTAACCCCTCTACTACACATAGCCTTAGTGATATGCATTGTATAAACTTCTTACGTTAAATAGCAAATTCAAGCATTGTGTTGTCACTTCTGATCCAGATAAAAAAAATAAAATGAATACTATATTAGTTTTTGTCAAGTATGTATCGAATTTGTTACATTTGTTAATTATGCGTGAGTAAATATGATACATGAGCTATACATACAACATAACCTTTAGTCCAAACTGATAGGAAAAAAAACTTTGCATGCAAGGATAAAATTATATTTGATAGATTGACGATAGATGTGTGTCATTGCGATATAACAATGTAATTATTTGAATACAAATATAAAAATATTACAAGAAATTGCTATATTCGGTATTTCCTTTACTATTAAAGTTTTATCACATTGTTTCACCGTTTTTGTTAATTTATGTTAGGTTCAAAAGAATAGGCAAAATAATAATGGAGGTAGATGTGATGAAGAGTAATGTCTCACTAAAGGAAAGCATGAGCATGGGTGGAGACCATTTCTTTCACAACTTCCTATGGAAACTTTAACATCAAAATGTAAAAAGTAATTGAAAAATGTACAACTAAACCATGTAAGATTTGATATATCTAGTCACAAGATGAATGGGCTTCTGTTTATTTGTCTCATGTACTTTGTCGCATTCAACTTTTTTAAATTCAAAGTGAACCATATATAGTTCCCAAGAAAAAAGGAAGTGTGACGAAAACCAGGAAATTGTTGGTAATGGATTCTCTTGTAGTTGATAAATCTGCTAAATAAAAAATTCATTAGTATAAAGTTGTATGATTAAAATACATTACTCTCGTTATAGTAAAAAAAGGTTTCAAGAAATCTATAAACAAAATATATCGGGAATACTGGTTTGACACATAAAAATCAAGCAATTCACAGGAATTGGAAAATTCTTTTTAATTGATAAAAAGGAAGAATCTACTTCAACCGATATGCCTACACGGCCATACATAATATAGAACTCACACTTGAAAAGGGTGGACAATTAGTTAGAGCAGCGGGTGCTGTAGCGAAACTGATTGCAAAAGAAGGGAAATCGGCCACATTAAAATTACCTTCTGGGGAGGTCCGTTTGATATCCAAAAACTGCTCAGCAACAGTAGGACAAGTGGGGAATATTTGGGTGAACCAGAAAAGTTTGGGTAGAGCCGGATCTAAGAGTTGGCTAAATGCAATCATATTTTAAGAAATAATTATGATAACAAAGATAATTGCTTGTAATTACTATAGTTAAACGAGCTAATTAGTATGTATATAAAAAAACAATTATTACAAATTGTAATTAGATGTATAATAACACTATTGTAGGCCTTCTCAACTCGTTCTCTATCTCTATCTTGATAATAATACTAAAAAACATTATATTTCTCTCTTCTGTTCAATTAAAAATATTTTTTATACCTTTATTATTACAGTTTTCTCTCATCTACTCACAACCAATACAACAAATATTAAAAAATAAATAGGGGCAAACAATGTTTCCACAAATTTACAAAAAATCACTACATTTCTCCCTCCACCCTATAATTTACACTCACAACCTCACCCTATAATTTGCAAGCTTCTCTCACATAAGAGCATTCTCAACCCGTTCCTCATCCATATCTCTATAATTACACTAAAAAACACTATATTTCTCTCTCCTGTTCAATTAAATAATATTTTTTATACCTTTATCATTACAGTTTTATCTCTACTCTAGTCACAACCAACCAAATGTTTCCTCAAATTTACAAAAATTCACCACATTTCTCTCTCCACCCTATAATTTACACTCACAATCACTCACAACCTCACTCTATAATTTGCAAATTTCACTCACATAATTATAAGGAATGAGATGAGAATGCTCTAATTATAGAGTATCTATGTATAAGAGCATTCTCATCCCTTCAGCTATATTCAAATTTAATATTATAATAAAAATACTTAATTTTCTCTCATATTTTTAATTAAATAATATTTTTTCATAATTTTATCATTATATTTTCTTTCTTATTCACTTACAAGTACAACCATTTTAAACAAAGATTAAAAAGTTATATGTTGTGAACAGTAATTTTCAAATTCACATAAATATCATTTCATTTCTCTCTTCTTCACATATAACACCCTAAACTACTTTCTATAGTATAAGAACATCACTCATTGAATATGGTAGACATGATGTGAATGCTCTGAGTAGCGTAATTACTTTGTATAGTGTAATTAATTGATTTCTTTAGCGTAATTACTCTTATAACTCGAGTAACTAGTTTTATAACTACAGATTTTTTAATAAATAGCGTCATAACTAACGTAATTATTTTATATGTAGAGTAATCAAATCAACAAAATTATAGTTTTGCCACTATTAGTTTCTTCAGTTTGTATCTTTCGTACGGTTTTTTTACTTTTTGTATCTTAACTACCCCCTCTATGGATACACCACCCCCATACTGACTGGACATGCATATACGGCTCGTATAGGTCTATACAGGCCGTATAGGCTAAGCATGACTGACATGGGAAAAAAACAACTTTTTGCAACCTATACAACTGTATAAGCCTATACGAGCCGTATAGGTGTTAAATGGCTCGTATTGCTCACTGACACACAATAAATCCTATACGGTCGTATAGGGCTATACGACCGTATAGAAAACTTTTGCAGAAAAAGTCAGTCTGTCTTTGAACACTGTTAAGAGCTATCGGAAAACGACTATACAAACCGTATAGTGCTAAAAATTACTTAGCCAATTTTGTTATGTAAATTTTAATAGACAATTTATTTATTCTAAAATATCATATCATTCAAATTTTCAATATAAAACATAATTCTATACAAGTGAAACAAAACATGAAAGGGTCGAAAGGAGAGCGGCTAAAATTGCTAAGAAAATATTGTGACATTTGTCAATTTCGGGTCATAATTGTATTCGTTTATCATGTAACCCGACCCGTTTTGTAAACCGAAACCTATGATATAATCAAAATGATGGATTTTATGTTACAATATTATTTTACACTTGTTGAGTATCGAAAACATCCTTTTCGGTTCTTAAAATGCCTTAAAACGCTTAATACCAACTCTAGGGACCAAATCTGCCAAAATATCAAAGTTTGACATTGCTGGCCGCCCACCTCATAGCGTGGCGCGATGGGGGTGGCCAAGCCCCATCGTGTGGCGCGACCACCATCAGACCAACAAAACAATTTTTGTGCTTTATACCTTACACTCTATTATTGTAGGTTCTCAGCCGGATCTACACGGAATATCTCGTTCTACATATGTGCGGAATCCCTACGTAAGACGTTACGAGCGTAGAAGACGATACACGTTAACACGATCAAACACACGTTACAATAAACAAAGACACGTTGTATTGCAACTGGAAACACGTGATTCACTGATCACCGATTACACAAACTGAATAACTCTTAAACTAAAACTCTAACTCGTCTACTGATCTAGCCGTAACCTAGCAGTTTATACAACACGACAACTTCGCCTAGCATGTTTAGGCGAAGTTGTCCCTAACTTCGCTTGTTCCACAAGTTCGCCTATATCAGCGAACTTGTGAGAACTTCGCTTACATCCAAATACAAATCCAACTAACTCGATTACAGACACTAGACACTGAACTACTGACATCATGACCAACAGACTCCCCCTTGGCAGTAGCTTCATATCTCTATCTTCAAGCACGTGTCTTGTAATCTTCAACAATCTTGTATCTTTCATCTTCAAGTATGAACTCCTTCTCGTACACAAACCGAAACAACTCTTTGATATTTCTTCGCTTCTTCTTTCCAAGCAGGAATATAAAATATTTTCTTCTCGTTCAGCACCTGCAGATCAGCTTGAGACAAATTCACCAAGTGCATTGGATCATACACTCTCAGCAGCTCTTGTTCATCTTCATTCTCCATTACTGCTTCAGCTGTTTCACAATCAACATACCACCACTTTAGATCCTTGAGCACATCCTTGGGCATTTGTTTCATCGGCACTTCTTTTAAACACCGGATCGGCTTATACTTCATGATCATCCAAGGCTTGCCATCTGCTCTCATCCCTCTATCTTTATCTTCAATAAGTTTTCCTTTCTGTGGTTTCAACAGCTCGAACTTTTTCTTCTTTATACTTTCCTTCAAACAATCTTTCCAATGACCCTAGCCATGTTATCATCACTCCTGTTTATCAACCCCAACCTGGCTAAGTCCTTCACTTCACACTCAGGCAACGTATTCAACGATCTCAACAGCCTCTTGAAGTACTGAACCCCATCATACCTTTTAATCACAAAGAGCCTCAACTGCTCATCATATAACCAGCATATAATCCCCTTTTTCGATTCAGCATAACCCCTGATGTTGTAACTTTTCTTGAACATAGTAGGGACCGCCGGTTTCTTCGTTTTTACGAACCACTGAGCGAGCCTTCTTTCCATCTTGGCTGCTCTTCCCATTCTGTCTCATCGCTTCCCATATCTTGACCTATATCTGCCTTATCAACTTCCGGAATCTCATGCTCAACGTTCTCCTCCACAATCTCTCCTTCTTCAATCTCACTATCAATGACAATCTCAGCCCCTATCTTCTTTATCTCCTCCATCGGTAACACATCCTCATCACCTATAACATCATCTAACACCTCCTCAGCATCCACAACCACCACATCATCACCCCCTGAACCGCCAGCTGCACTCGTTGACTCCCCCTGAGATGTGGAAGTCCCAAGAGCTTGTTCAGTTCTTGGAAACTCTCCACCTGCACCTTTCGATGCATTGGGATCATCGCCTCGATCATTACGCTTCTTCGTCCTCAGCTCATCACCCTTACAGCTCGTCTCCCCCTGAGATGCCAAGAACTGCTTCAAGGCATCAATTATTTTGCCATGTTCGATCAGCAGGGACGACTGAATCTGATTCTCAGCAACGAGGCGCTGAATAGCATGGGTCTGGATAAGATTTACCCTTGATTGTTCTGCCACGACCCTTTCAAGCGCTGCTATTCGTTCCGAGTCGGATAAGGTTGCATCGAAATCAAACCTCAGATGTGATATATCTTAAGTGTACTGAGGAGGGATTTCCAATGTAACCGGGACCTCAGAAGTAGGCGTAAACGTAACCGCAGGTGGTATCGTAACTGAAAACCCTGCAGTAGCTACAACTGTCGACTCAATAAATCTTGCCACAAGCTCCGTTGGAGTAAGAGTTGGAGGTGGCAAAGATACAATCTCTGGAGTCGAGAGTTGGAATGTAGTGGGTGGGATGCCGAATGAGAATGAGGTATCCACCACAGGAACATCCGTGGCGCTTGGCCTTGTAATTGGCAATGATGAAGGGACTATTGTCATACCGGACAGTGCGGGTGGAGTGAAACGAACCACTCTTGAGCTCTCACCAGCTCCCGAACCTGCACCTGTCCTCTCCCTTCTTGATCTACGGACCAACTGATGTACTTCTTCCTCAAAATCTGACTCACTGTCATCATCGGCTCTCTTCCTCTTCCCATGAATCCGTTCTTGTGTTACCAAAATTCGTCTCGCTTCAGCCACATCATCATCTGACGAATCTGAATCAGCCGCTGTCGTAGCTGCCCTAGCAACATCCACACTAGAAACCCGTGCAACCGAGACTTGCATATTTTCCTCTGGATCAACACGTTCCATATCAAAGAAGTCTTGACCACCAAACGCTGCATCAAGGTCTACATTTTCCTCCGGTGACACAACAGGAGCAGCAGGTATAGCTTGTTGTACCTCAGGTGATTGAGGTGCTCCAGCCTGTTGTGGTTGAGGATCCCGAAACTCGTCCCCTCGGGCTGGAACATACTCTGGGTTGATTAAGTACCCGAATAATGGAGTATGTCGAGGACGGAGCTCAGGCTTGCTTCTTGCACTCGATGATCTGCACTGAGCGAAGATCCTCTTGCTGACACTTTCCACATATCTAATTGGGCGGCGCTGAGGTAACGTGGGAGCGACGTGATTCAAGATCATTTGTAGGAATCTTGGATACATCAGAAATCTCTCACGCGCCACCGCTCGTCTTTGACGATCTATCTCGTAAAATACCATCTGACTAAAGCTGTAACGCTTATTGTAAGTCAGTGCAGTCATCGCCGTCTGCATGGTCGCACCCATTCCATCTGTACCAGCCTTTCTCCCTGACATGCAGACTATCATCACATGCATGAGAAAGCGCCACTGGTCTAGCAAGAACCCCTTGCGTCTCTGAGTATCCCCCAAAGGACCAGAATATCCCATCCTCAGAAACGCACCATCTCGGAATGGAGCTACAAAGTCTGTAGGATAGTCTCTCGTTTCATCCCCAAAATGTAAAGCCGCCCTAATCTGTTCAGACGAGAACTGTACAATCTGATTGTTAACCGTTGCACGCATAACCGGGGGCTCGACTCGACAGTCATATTCCACTGTCTGCCAGAAATCTTCAATGTTTGGCAAAGATATAGGCAGTGTTATGGTAATAGCGTGGAATATACGCGAGCGAAGTAGAAATGTGATGATCTCGCGAAAATCATCAACACCACTCGCATCCGGGTCCAATGTGATGTACATGTTATGCCCCGGGAAAAACTGTCGGTTGTTGTCTCCACCTTCATCACCACCTGCACCACCTGCTCCAGCTACAGCTGCCATTTCTGCAACAAAACAGGCTAAGTTAGAGAAACGTCGAGGCAAATCACAAGTTCGCCTGTTACCATGAGCGAAGTTATGATTTATTCTGTATAGGCGAAGTTAGAGGTGGGGCGAAGTTGGGAACAACTTCGCCTCAACTTGAACTTCGCGTAATAAATGTTAAATAAAAAGGGCAAGACAAAGTTAATGATAACTTCGCATAACCACAACTTCGACTCATATACTGTTACATAATTAATTATCAGGCGAAGATTGTTGGAATACCGTATGCCCGAGACACATAATTAGGTTAATGTGGCTAGTTGTGTTTGATCCAAGTCGGGTCATACCCAATAACGAGTTAGACACACACCAATAATGTATTTGTTAAGATAAGATCTATGAGACAAATACAGAACACGATACATTCAGAAAATCGGGTTTCTGAATACCTACTTGAAAGTGTTAAATAAATTAATTGGTTAATTTATTTATTCAAATAATTATTATTGGAATGATTATTTAACTATGTGTTCTTTTATAAAATGGTTTATAAAAGATGGGGTGTTTATATATTTTATAATGTATAAAATAAATAAATAAAAAAAATATATATATTTTGGGGCCGGTTTTGGGTGGGCCCCACACCCCAAGGTTTTGGTCAAGTTTTGTCATGGATTTGGTGAAAGGTTGAGTGTTTGTTACTTGACTAAAAACCTAACACAATATATGATATTGATTGTAAGATTTTATAATCATCAAAAACTTTCAAGTAACAAATAACACACACAACTCTTTCCTTTTCTTTGTTCTTGTTTTTCGGCCAAGATCAAAAGAAGAGGCTCGGGTCTCGGTTTTTCGTGTTCAAGCTCCCTAACATAGCTCGGTGTGTGTTGGAGGCTCGGGGTATATTCCGTTT
Organism: Bidens hawaiensis; assembly: GCF_021521415.1. Classification (NCBI taxonomy): domain Eukaryota; kingdom Viridiplantae; phylum Streptophyta; class Magnoliopsida; order Asterales; family Asteraceae; genus Bidens; species Bidens hawaiensis. The sequence goes on along the minus strand of NW_027506124.1, from coordinate 66,168 downwards.
GAGGATTTTCCCTTTGAAAGTCTAGCATCAACATCATCATCTTCTTCAACATCAACTACACTCTTAAAAGGTTAAGAATGTAAGTGTTTATAGCTTTGATAGTTTAGTTTTTCCGTATCATTTGATCCTTGCTTCGGGTTTCTAATAAATAGATTATTGGTAATCTTATGACATGAATAAACTAGGTTGTTCATGAACATATCTTATATAAACTTGTAATATATACATATATAAACACATGGATACATATGTTTAGTTTGTAAATATCACGCTTCCGCCTTAATTGTGACTAGTTAAATGGTTAACTAAGTATAAATTATCCATAGAAACCCAACAAATGGCATCAAGAGCCGGGATACGGGAAACTAAGCTTCGGGTTTTCGGTTTTATATTTTTCCCCTTGAAAGATTTTATACAAAAATTAACATGCATGATTTTTGTATTTAATCTTGTTATAATTTTTTGGCTTTGTTCAAAAAAAAAAAAAAAAAAAGTATATAAAACCGAGTAAATGGGCCGAAGCCCAATTCGGGTGAAATTGGGCCGAAGCCCACTTGTTTTGGTTAATGGGCTAACCGAAAAAAAAGGGGAGAAAGTGAAATGGGCCGAAGCCCATTTTGGTTAAATGGGCCGAAGCCCATGAGACTTTCTATTGGGCCGAAGCCCATGTGTTTTGCACATGTGGGCCGAAGCCCATAATCAAATTATTGGGTTTGTTTAGGCCCGATAAGGTCAAGGGGTTTTGGAACGGGTTCCTAAGACATAACGGGTTATGTTTGTTAAAACTAGACCGAGCCGTAGACCAAATGGATGTTTGTTGTGATTGTTATTAATTATTCAAAGTTTCGGTTTGTAATAATTAATTAGGGGCAGTTTTGTAATTATTTATTCATATGGGTATGTAATAAATAGTTTATTTGTAATATCTTTATTTTATAGAAAAAATGTATTAGGACATTTGTTTTGTAAATTTAAAGAAGATTGCAAAATTGGAAGTTTGGGCCTTATTGGGGCGGGTATGGTGATAATGGGTCTCACAAGCCCATTAAGGGGATTCAAGCCCAAAAGGACCTAAGCCCACCTATTGAGCCCAAATGGAAGCTTATGGAAGCTAAGGCCCAAGTTCAAGCCCAATGGATCACAACGGGGTTGAAGAAGATGCTCGAAGCATTTGGATGCGGGATCGAGTGGGAGCTACAACATCCATGTGTCCCTTAGGATCGGACCTAAGACACACACTTGTTTCGGCTAACAAGTGTGGTCTAACTTAGCGGCTCGTGTCTAGTATAATTGTGTATGCTTGTTAATTGATTGTTTGATTATGTGGTTGTTAGATATTAGGATATCAACTTCGTCACATAGAATTAATTAACAAAGCATAAAATGGGTTCTAATAATTATCGGTAATTAAGTGACACGTAGTTTAATAAAATGGATTTATTAACTAGCCGTCTCACGCCCATAATAAAATGGTTTTATTATAAATTAGAATTTTGAAAATGGTTTCAAAATATCATGTTACTAAATGCATGTTAGAACATGATTTAAAGTTTTACAACTAGAATTATTAAAACTAAAAATCCCTTTTAAAATTAAGGATAACAAGTTAAACACCATCCTTTTGTATAACGCTTAACATATTAGTAAGCTCTTAGTGGGAAAAAGGTCACCTAACCGCGTAGAGTAAATTAATATGTTGAGGTAATATTGGCATATAAATGGGAAAAAGGTCACCTAACCATTTATATGTTGATATTACAAGTTGATACAAGTAGGACGACTTAAAATTAGAACCATGTGAAGAGGGTCACCCAAGCATGGGGTCTAATAGGTGTTGATGGGATAAACATGCCGACACGAAATATGATTTCGAACCGGTCCCATAAAATCTAGAGGTTGCAAAAGGGTTTGCAATTGTTATGAATAACTACCTTGATAAACCGACAATGGGAAAAAGGTCACCTAACCGGAGTCGGGTTTATCGTTGGATTCTAGATTTTAATTATTAATTATATTTGGTATATATAAAAGGGTATTAATAATTAAAAAGGTAAAACACTAAAATGAACTTAATTAAAATTCTGCAGATGGCCGCACACGTCGACGACAACATAATCCCTAACGTCCAAAATGTATCTCTCCGATCTATTCTCGCTAAAGACCGTCTTAACCACAATAACTTTTCGGATTGGTTCCGAAATTTAAGGATTGTTCTAAAACAAGAAAAATTATATCATGTTTTGGAAACACCTATCCCCAATGAACCGGAAGAGGGAAGTGAGGTCGAATATATGAATTGGGTCCAACACACGGAAGATTCCATTCAAGTGTCATGCCTCATGTTGGCGACTATGGTTCCCGAAATCCAAAAGGATTTCGAAAACCATAATGCGTACGACATGATTACTCAACTTAAGGAAATGTTCCTTAAGCAATCAAGAGTTGAAAGGTTCGAAACGGTTCGAGCCTTGCATGCATGTAGAATGGATGATAATCAACCAGTTTCAACTTATGTGCTTAAGATGAAAAGTTACATTGATCGCCTCGCCAAGCTCAATTGTCCCATCTCAAAAGAGTTAGCAACGGATTTGATCCTTAACTCTTTGTCGAAAAGGTTCGACACTTTCGTGTTAAATTATAACATGAACGGGTGGGACAAAAACATTGGAGAACTTCACTCAATGCTTAAAACAGCCGAGGCGAGCATGGGTAAAAGGGTTTTACCCGTGTTTGCGATCAATGAAGGTAGATCCAAGAATCGATCTCAACCCAATCCTAAGGCTAAGGTAGCAAAAAGAAAGGGTCCTCCTGTGCATCTTAAGGGTTATGGCAAAGAAACAAAAGGTTGTGGAACCGAGGGGTCATAAGGATGATCCTTGTTTTGGTTGTGGGGAGACCGGACATTGGAAACGCAATTGCCCGGTCTACCTAAAAGAGCTAAGAGACAAGAGGAATGCGGGGCATTCCTCGGGTAATGTCTTTATGATTAATATTGAGCTAAATCTTATTTCTTCTAACACATGGGTATTGGATACCGGATGTGGAACTCATATTTGCAATTGGTTGCAGGGGTTCAAAAGGAATGAAGACTTAAAGAAGGGCGAAGTGAGTCTTTTCATGGGCAACGGTGCAAGGGTGCACGTGGTCGCTAGAGGAAACTTCACTTTATCGCTTCCAAGTGGTTTGGAAGTTGTTTTGAGAAATGTTTTGTATGCTCCTAGTTTGACTAGGAACATTATTTCCGTGCACCTTCTTAGACAATGTAACTTTGACTTTAAATTTGTAAAACCAGAAATGCATGTATCATCTAATGGTATCTTTTATTTTAAAGCTGTACCAAACAACGGTATTTATGAATTGGTTCATGACAATACCTCAAATAGCTCATTATATCAAACTTCTACTAAAAGACTCAAAAAGGATTTGAGTGATTCCTACATTTGGCATTGTCGTCTTGGACACATAAACAAGAATCGTGTAAATACTCTCCAAAAGAATGGTCTTTTGAAAACAAATGAGTTAGGTTCGTTTGATGAGTGTGAATCTTGTATTCAAGGCAAGATGACCAAAGAACCTTTTAAAGGTACAAATGAAAGGGCTAAGGACTTGTTAGGTATCATACATACGGATGTATGCGGACCTCTCAAGCCCACTAGTAGGAATAGTGAAAGGTACTTCATTACCTTTACCGACGATTTTAGTCGATATGGGTATGTGTATCTAATGAAACACAAACATGAAGCCTTTGAAATGTTCAAGGAATTTCAAAATGAAGTACAAAATCAGCTCGACCGAACAATCAAGGTACTCCGCTCCGATAGAGGAGGCGAATACCTAAGTGATGCTTTTCAATGTCATCTTAGAGATTGTGGAATTATTTCACAGTTCACTCCTCCTGGAACTCCTCAACATAACGGAGTATCCGAGAGGAGGAATCGAACACTGTTGGACATGGTTCGATCAATGATGGCACGAAGCTCACTACCACCATCATTTTGGGGATATGCGCTACTTACAGCGGCTCGTATTTTGAATATGGCCCCGACCAAAAAGGTGGATCGAATACCCTATGAAGTGTGGTATGGAAAGGTTCCATCCTATTCATATTTAAGGGTATGGGGATGCATAGTTTATGTTAAACGTGACACCCCAAATAAGCTTGAGGCTCGATCCATCAGGTGTATCTTCATAGGATACCCAAAGGATGATATAGGATATATATTCTATGATCCTAGTGAACAAAAGGTGTTTGTTTCAAGCAAAGGATACTTCTTAGAAACTAAGTTCCTTATGGAAGGACCTAGTGAAAAGAGAGTGGAACTTGAAGAGGTTCAAGAATCACTGGATGATACACAGTTGGTCGATACTAGTTTTCAACACGAGGATGTTGAAGGTGATCAAATGGTTGATCATACACACGTTGCTCGCAGATCTAGTAGGATTAGTCGACCTCCCAAGAAATATGGATTTCTCGTGGATGATTGCTACTTGGTCGATTCGGATGAACCGATCTCCTACAAAGATGCTATGTCACAACCTGATTGTGACAAGTGGCTTGAAGCCATGAGCGCCGAGATGCAATCCATGCACGATAACCAAGTTTGGGAATTGGTTGATCGTCCACTTAACTCCAAACTGGTTGGATGTAAGTGGGTCTTCAAGAAGAAGACCGATATGCATGGAAATCTAGATACTTACAAAGCACGACTTGTAGCAAAAGGTTTCACACAAACTCAAGGGATTGATTATGATGAAACCTTCTCGCCGGTCGCGATGCTTAAGTCGATCAGGATATTATTTGCCATTGCAGCTCATTTTGATTATGAGATATGGCAGATGGATGTCAAGACCGCTTTTCTTAATGGATATCTTGAGGAAGATGTCCATATGGTTCAGCCTGAAGGTTTTGTCGATCCATCTAATCCTGACAAAGTATGTAAATTAAGGAAATCAATCTACGGGTTGAAACAAGCATCACGGATGTGGAATCATCGTTTTAATGAAGAAATCAAAGCGTTTGGTTTCGTCCAAAACGGTGATGAGGCATGTGTGTATAAATGGGCTAGTGGGAGTATAGTCATGTTCCTTATTTTGTATGTCGATGATATACTTTTATTTGGAAATGATATATCAAGTATGGAAAACGTTAAAGCGTGGTTAAGTAGTCGTTTCTCAATTAAGGATCTTGGAGAAGCGACATATATCTTGGGAATAAAGGTCTATAGGGATAGACAAAGGAAATTGATCGGACTCAATCAAAGTGCATACATTGATAAAATCCTGAAAAGGTTCAGGATGGAAAACTCTAAGAAAGGTTTGGTACCTATTCCTAGAGGAACCGTGTTAAGCTCATCCCAAAGTCCTAGCTCTAAGGAAGAGCAGGATAGGATGAAGCATGTTCCTTATGCTTCGGCAATAGGATCTATTATGTATGCAATGATGTGCACTAGACCGGACGTCTCGTATGCTTTAAGCATAACGAGTAGATACCAGCACAACCCAGGTGACAGTCATTGGATGGCTGTCAAGAATATATTAAAATACCTTAGAAGGACTAAGGATATGTTTTTAATATATGGGTCTGGTGAGGAGGAACTCGTCGTAAAGGGTTACGTGGATGCGAGTTTCCAAACTGACCGAGATGATTCTCGGTCACAGTCGGGATATGTCTTCATTTTGAATGGAGGCGCTGTCTCTTGGAAGAGTTCGAAGCAGGATGTTGTCGCGTTATCCACTACAGAATCTGAGTACATCGCCGCTTCAATGGCAGCCCAAGAGGCTGCATGGATGAAAAAGTTCATCATGGATCTAGGGATTATCTCTACCATTCAGGAGCCCCTAGAGATATTCTGTGACAATGAGGGTGCTATTGCACAGATCAAGGAGCCTCGTGCTCATCAGAAAACGAGGCACATTGAGCGCAGATTCAACTACATAAGGGATGAAGTTGAAAAGGGAAAGATATGTATTCATAAAGTTCATACCGATCGAAATATTGCGGACCCACTCACGAAGCTCCTCGATAGGCCAAAGCATGAGGGTCATGTTTGTGCATTAGGACTTCGGTATTCTAGTGAGTGGATTTAATCTGTATTTAGTGTTTGTATAAGAATGAATGTAATGGGTATCTCATGAAAATTAATTATGTTTTAATTATTCAATGAGTTATGTTCTATATTTGCATGTTTAATCCATGAATAACTTATGTTGTTCTAAACGTCCGTAGTCGATCATACTTATGGGAACAAGTATGAAGGTAAGACTATTATGAACCCGGATTGGTTGATATTCATGTGATGAATATAGGGCATAGGTTTGCCACCAAGGTTCATAGATATTTGTGGGATACAAATGTTGGACATGATCCGCTCTCAAGGATCACTGCATGGAGTTAGTGCAACTGATCATAAGTAATCCTTGAGTAAAGGCGAGTATCATTGTGTCCTTTGACCTGAGATGCATATTGGATCTGGTTTTTCATCAAGTCTGATATCTTGACTCTCTTCTTTGTTATTTTGGTAACACGATGACGTGTAAGAAAGAGCTCAGATATCATATGAGATGTCAACGAGGATGTATGCAGTCAAGATGGAATTTGTTCCTCTTATGTGTTGAGAGTTTAGATGTCTAAGGCCTGTTAAGTTAAATCATTGAGAGAATGATCACTCTGTGTCTCTTCGATTTGACAGGACATCTGGTAACAAAGGGATATAATGATAAGACTTACCTATATCATATCAAGTATGGACTTGAAGGGGATGATGTTATTGAATGGCACTTAGTCAAACACACTAGGGGTGGTGACCTGTTGTTAGACGGTATTCACCATTAGCATTAACTTCTTATGAGTCACGTGCAAGTGGGAGATTGTTGGAATACCGTATGCCCGAGACACATAATTAGGTTAATGTGGCTAGTTGTGTTTGATCCAAGTCGGGTCATACCCAATAACGAGTTAGACACACACCAATAATGTATTTGTTAAGATAAGATCTATGAGACAAATACAGAACACGATACATTCAGAAAATCGGGTTTCTGAATACCTACTTGAAAGTGTTAAATAAATTAATTGGTTAATTTATTTATTCAAATAATTATTATTGGAATGATTATTTAACTATGTGTTCTTTTATAAAATGGTTTATAAAATATGGGGTGTTTATATATTTTATAATGTATAAAATAAATAAATAAAAAAAAATATATATATTTTGGGGCCGGTTTTGGGTGGGCCCCACACCCCAAGGTTTTGGTCAAGTTTTGTCATGGATTTGGTGAAAGGTTGAGTGTTTGTTACTTGACTAAAAACCTAACACAATATATGATATTGATTGGAAGATTTTATAATCATCAAAAACTTTCAAGTAACAAATAACACACACAACTCTTTCCTTTTCTTTGTTCTTGTTTTTCGGCCAAGATCAAAAGAAGAGGCTCGGGTCTCGGTTTTTCGTGTTCAAGCTCCCTAACATAGCTCGGTGTGTGTTGGAGGCTCGGGGTATATTCCGTTTGAGGATTTTCCCTTTGAAAGTCTAGCATCAACATCATCATCTTCTTCAACATCAACTACACTCTTAAAAGGTTAAGAATGTAAGTGTTTATAGCTTTGATAGTTTAGTTTTTCCGTATCATTTGATCCTTGCTTCGGGTTTCTAATAAATAGATTATTGGTAATCTTATGACATGAATAAACTAGGTTGTTCATGAACATATCTTATATAAACTTGTAATATATACATATATAAACACATGGATACATATGTTTAGTTTGTAAATATCACGCTTCCGCCTTAATTGTGACTAGTTAAATGGTTAACTAAGTATAAATTATCCATAGAAACCCAACAGTTAAACCTCAGGCGAAGTTAAGAATAACTTCGCCTAAACTGTAAGTTCGCCTGAATATGAATCGGCAACAGTTAGACTTTCGAACGAGGTGAATTGGGTCAATTTGGAGATTGCGGACTCCATAAAACATGATTTTATGACGATTTAGACGATTAAGTTGATTACGACCACGTAATAACAAGTTTGAAAATCGGGTGGTGAGGTTTCGAAAGACCGAGGTCACGAAACGGGTCGAAACGACCTTTGATTTACATCAATGACAGTGAATATACTTTATATCGACACTACACACCTTGAAATCGGATTTGTATTGAGAAGAAAAACACAGATTGGATTCGACGCTATAAGTTCGCTTAGGGTTAACAGTGAGTAAGTTCGCCGGTTTTGAAAACAATAAAGAGTCTGACCTAAAATTTCCTTTATATAGGGTCAAAGTTATTACAGACGAAGTTATGGATAACTTCGCCTATTGCAGGCGAAGTTCTGGATAAGTTCGCCGGTATTAAACTTTACACAACAAACCCCTATAATTTGAACAATTTGTAATTAAGTTTTAAAACATCCTTTAAAGAGTTAAATGATACAATCAAGACCAAGTAACCAGGTATAAAATCATACAACTACATAAGTAGAATAAAATTTTAAAATTAAAGTACACGGGATCAAATTTCAGTCTCGACAGGGACTACCATGTTTTAGAAAAGATCCGAACAGGAATCATACTAATTAAGTGACTGTCACACAGATCCATGTTCAGCTGTATTATGACATAAAGAAACAGGTTGTAAGCAGGTAAATAACTTAGAATGGTTTTCATTGCTTCTGTGATACGGGTTAGGTTCAATTAAGCTCAAAACTTAAATGGGAAACAACTCAGAGATTATGATGCCTCCAATCTATTCTCAAAGCGTATTTGGCTTTCCCCAAGTCACCCCGAGTTGACCTCGACCCGTAGTGTCTGATTAAATAGTAAGTACTCTTCAATCTTTAGACTCTTCTTCCCGTTCTCTTTCTTACATCTTGATTGAGAAGTATTAACATTATGAACTTTAGAATGTCTCAATAACACACAAAAATTTTTTTTTTTTAAGTATTTACACAACTTCAGAGTAAACTACTACAAGTCCCGAATCTGGATCACTGCAGTTTCTTGACACGTTATCTTCACGGGAATCAGAACACTCACGGGCTCGTGTATGACTGGGTAATCGCTTTTCTGCCTATCATTCAGAAAGATATATATGGAGACATGCACAAATCTTAAGGAGTTTCCACGTAAAATCGAGTAGATTTAGTTAGTATCACTTCTACTTTTACGCACCATAAAAAGCTACCATGACATACATTGACTGTTCTAAAGCCTTTTAGGCCTAATAACTTCACTAGTTAAGCACACAGAATCAGTATATCTATCACTTTCCAAGGTTGGATCAATTTTCTGTTAAACATAGTAAAGGAACTTCTTACGAAGTAGTAGACTTGAAAAATAATGTCATCTCCCATAAAAAAATTTAACTTCTATCGCCCCGATCAAGTCGAAGTCTTCAGGTAAACGGCTATCCTGAAGATCCAATGGATCAGCTGGACCGACCACATACAAGTATGTGTCCTTCTAACTAAGTATGAACGACTAATTTTCAGCGAAAGAATTAAAAACACATCATAAACCGCCCCTGTCACTTTCAGTCATCTGGTTAATGGCTATCCTCATATTCTACAAGTAGAAATGAGGACCAAACGTATCCGAAGATATGTCCTTCAAACTGAGGCAACCGACATAATTCTAAGCGATAATGACCTTTTTTTTTAAAAAAAAAAAAACAAAGACAAGAAAACACGGTTACTCGGGATTGATCATCCCATTCAGCTCAACAAGGTTTTGAAAACGAGTTTTGTCAAACGCTTTAGTAAACAAATCAGCGAAATTATCTAATGTATCAACCTTTTCGAGCACAATCAATTTCTTCTCAGCACAATCCCGTATAAAATGATGACGGATGTCAATGTGTTTAGTTTTGCTATGCTTGACGGGATTGTTAGTTACTGAGATAGCAGCAGTGTTATCTATGCAAATAGGAGTATGAGTGAAATTCAGACCATAATCGCGCAATTGCTGTTGTATCCAAAGAACCTGGGAACAGCAGTTCGATGCTGCCATGTATTCTGCTTCACAGGTAGAAATGGCAACTGAGGTCTGCTTCTTGCACTGCCATGTCACTAATCTGCCTCCAAGAAACTGACATCCACCTGTTGTTGACTTCCGATTCTGATTGCATCCCCCATAATCAGAATCTGTGTAGGCGACTAACTCCAAGTCTCCTCCTTTCGTGTACCACAACCCTAGCTTAGGCTTGCCTTTGATATATCGCAATATCCTCTTCACACCCTCATGTGAGATTCCTTTGGGTTTGCCTGAAAGCGAGCACAAAGACAAACTGCAAACATAATATCAGGTCTAGAAGTGGTTAAGTACATTAAAGAACCTATGATTGCCCGATATTGGGTAGGGTCCACGTCTGCATCGCTGTCTGAATCAGCACCCAGTTTATGGTTGACGCAAACTGGAGTATCAAATGGAGTGTTGTCCTCCATCTTGAAGCGTTTGAGAACGTCATGGACATATTTAGTTTGATGAATGAACATCCCATCTTTCTTCTGATCAACCTGTAGTCCTAAAAAGAAAGTTAGTTCACCCATAGCACTCATTTCAAACCTCTTTTTCATGACGGCTTCAAATTCCTGACACATGACGACTTTTGATGCAGCAAAGATGATGTCGTCCACGTAGACTTGCACCAGAAGAAAGTCGCTTCCTTTTCTCTTAAAGAACAGTGTGCTATCGATCTTTCCCCTTTCAAATTCATTCGCAAGCAAGTAATCGGATAGAGTTGAGTACCAGGCACGAGGGGCCTGATGTAGCCCATACAGTGCTTTATTTAGCTTGTACACGTGATCAGGAAAGTCTGGGTCAGGAAAACCCGGAGGTTGCTCAACGTACACAACCTCATCGACTTTACCGTTAAGAAACGCACTCTTCACGTCTAACTGGAACACCTTCATCTCCTTGTGAGCAGCAAATGCCAAAAACAAACGAATCGCTTCCAATCTCGCCACAAGAGCAAACACTTCATTGTAGTCGATCCCCTCTTGCTGATTAAAACCTTTTACAACCAGCCTCGCCTTGTTCCTGATAATTATCCCTTTTTCATCTCTCTTTCATTTAAAACCCATTTTGTGCCAATCGCATGCACATTTTTCGGTTTTGCAACCAAATTCCATACCTCCATCTTCTTGAACTGGGCTAACTCTTCTTGCATGGCTTCAACCCACGAGCTGTCCTTGAGAGCCATTTGATAGTTCTTTGGTTCAATCTGGCTGATGAAGCAGGTGTACAAGCATTCGTTAATGATGCCTGTATCTTTAATGCTTGTGTAAACACAGGTGTGCTCATTCAAGCTTCGTCTTTTTTGTACACCGTCGGACAGATCACCTATCACGTTCTCCAAAGGGTGATTTTTGTGAACTCTCGTAGTCGGAACCGAACTGACTTGCAGATTGTCTTCCAGGTTCGAAGGTAGCTCATCAATGGGTGATTGTTGTTAAGAGTGAAACGGATTGAAGAATTCCTCTTCAGTAGAGGCAGCAGGGGTATCGACAGCATTCGACGAGGAAGGTTGACATTCATCGTACAGCGGTCTTTGCACAAAATTGTCTTCCTCATCGTAAAGCATCTTCGTAGCTATTCTCTCATCAACTTCTGCACAATCCAAGTAAGGCATGTTAAAATATTTAAAAAGCCTATCATAGTCGAAAGCCCCAGCGGGTCCCGTGCTTGGTATTGGTGATTTGTAACTTGTGATGTCAGTGTTACACACCACCTCAACCTTGCTGGTCGATAGATTAAAGACTCGTCTGTTGGGAGTCCCAACAACATATCCGACTAAAATACCTTCGTCGGCTATTTCACCAAATTTTGAGTTCGTCTTTAATATCGAACACGGGGACCCGAATGGTTCGAGACCACTCAAGTTAGGCTTTCTCCCATGCATAAGTTCATAACATGTTTTATTCAATCTTTTAACAGTTAACACTCTATTAAGGATATAACAGGCTGTTGCAATAGCTTCAGCCCAGAACACCACAGGAAGTTTCGAATCAGCCAGCATGGTTCTGGCTCCTTCAATTAACGTTCTGTTCTTCCTCTCAGCCACCCCATTTTGTTGCGGAGTATACGGGGCGCTGTACTGGTGGTCTATTCCTTTCTGTAAGCAGAAGATCTCCATCTGATAGTTTTTGAACTCTGTCCCATTGTCACTCCTGATGTATTTAACCTTTTTCCCCATAATATTCTCAAACTTGGTAATCAAATTTATTACCATCTGAACCGTTTCATCCTTTGTCTTCAGGAAATATACCCAAGAATATCGAGAGAAATCATCAGTGATCACCAAACAGTATGATGTTCCACCTAGGCTTTTTACATTCACGGGACTGAAGAGATCCATGTGAAGTAGGTCTAGGGTACTGACTATTGAATTAACCTTCTTGGTGTGATGGGATTTCTTGTGTTGCTTTCCCTTTTTGCACGATAAGCATTGGTCTTCAAAGTTGAAATTTTTCAAGGGAACACCCAGCACCAGCCCATTCTTGACAATGTAGTTCATTTTCCGAAGATAATATGCCCCATTCTTCGATGCCATAACTCGGACTCCGATTCAGTTGCTTTTGACAGAAGACACGATTCTTCTGTTGCCATCTCAGTCGACCTCATGTCCATAACATACGTATTCTTTTCCCTTGGAGCCTTCATTACTATCCAATCCTCTGGTATCTTGAAACCAGGATACAGTACGATCGCTTCATTCTTGGTAAAGTGCACAGTGTAATCTTTGTCACAGATCTACGATACACTCAGCAGATTATGCTTCAGTTCTTCAACGAAATTCACTTTCTCTAACGTCATTTTACCATTAGTCACCGTCCCAATTCCAGTAATCATTCCACCACTCTCTCCAGCAAAACTCACTCTTCCTCCCTGAACAGGTTTCCATTCGTGTAACAAATTCTTGTTACCCGTCATGTGCCGGGAACAGCCGCTATCCACAACCCATAGATTGTTTGCAGCCCTGTTCAACTGTTCCTGCACGATTAAAGCAGAGGATTAAAATCTGGGGACCCAAGACCTATTGGTCTTGGGTCGATACATCCCGTACTTTGGCTCTGATACCACTTGTAAGTCCCCCCGGGGCATCGCTGATCGATACGAGATCCGCACGAGGTCTAGGAGTGCGGAATCCTCCTAGACTCGTTTATGGTGTAGAAGACGAAGAACACGATTACACACAAACAAACACACGAACAAACACACGAATGGGATAAACGAATCTGCAGATCTTTTATATAATAATCAAACCACGTTACAAACCGAACATAAACCAAAACACGTCCGACCCGAGGTGAGCTCTACCTCGGGCCGTCCCACACGACTCTCCCTCTGGGTTTCTCTCTAGACAATTGAACTGAACACACAAAATGCTAACTTTCTGGATTAAAAAACCTAAACAAGACACACATATATATAGACAAAACAACTTCGCGGGCTTGGGCTTGGGCCAGTAGGCGAAGTTGTTATAACTTCGCCTATGGCGAAGTTGTTATAACTTCGCCTCTGGTGAAGTTGTTCTAACTTCGCATCTGGCGAAGTTGTTCTAACTTCGCCTATGGCGTCTCCGCTGGTCAGAATTGCATAGCGACGGTCACAAAATACACCAACAGACTCCCCTTTGACCGTTGCTCTCAATTCTGACAAACACAAAAGATCATCTGTTACAAAACATGCACCAACAGACTCCCTCTTAACTGATGATCTTCTGTTTGCTTCTTCTTGTAGGACTCGATTGCACTGTGATCTTCAAACTTGAACTTCACACATACATGCAACATCCATCCTGTCTTCAACCAGCTGTGTCTGAAACTGTCTTGTAGCGTCACAAATCTACCAATCACCCGGCGTCTTCCATATCAGATCTCCCCTTCAGTGTAAGCTTCTCCGACTATAATGATTGAGGTCTTTGACATGCATGCATCCCCGTGCCTAATTGATCATCTCAACCAATCACGTGAAGTACTTCTAACTTCACCAACACGTGAAGTTCTTCTAACTTCACCAACACGTGAAGTTGTGCTCCCTCCACAACTTCACCAACACGTCGGAATTGTATAGTAAGATAAGGTTCAATCTTCAACTACTCAACATCAAGTGATCAATTTCATCACAAAACCACCTTGACAGAATCTAACACACATGACCATTAATTAATCCGAAGCATTTTCGATCACCAGGGATAACGATCAAGAACATTAACACTTTAATTCCCGATTAAATCCAACTTGTTCCAAAATTGTAACGGGATCCAATTCTCGAACGCCTTGAAAATAACATAAATAATATGCTCTGACCGCAATCCAGTAATGACGAAAACCTTCAGTTCAATTTGACTTTCTTCAGTTGGTCAACCTCGAACAACAACAATTTATTTGCCCAAAAACACCCAAATATGTGTCAACATCCAGTTTCAATCAATATCCCATTCACAACCTCAAATCCATATCCAGAGTTGACCCGTATTTGTTCACACGTAAGACCAAGAGATAACAAGTTTCACTCGTTGTCGGAACAACTTTTTCGGTCTCACAATAATCGTGTACACCTGGCCATACAGACGAAGACTCCAAACAATTTTTTTTAAACTTCGCCTAAAGTCAACTTCGCCCCTCATTAACTTCGCCCCTCATTAACTTCGCCTGGCTATAACTTCGTCTGGCTGCTAACTTCACCTAAACCCTAAAATTTAAGCGACAACTTCGCCTGAACCCCAATAACTTCGCCTACGGCGGCTGTTCGGCCAAAAACGCATCAGAAACGTGCCAGAAACACCAAAACGCAGATCTCGAACCATAGCATAAGAGCCTAAGGCTCTGATACCACTTGTAGGTTCCCGCGGGGCGTTGCTGATCGATACGAGATCCGCACGAGGTCTAGGAGTACGGAATCCTCCTAGACTCGTTTAATGGTGTAGAAGACGAAGAACACGATTACACACATACAAACACACGAACAAACACATGAATGGGATAAACACATCTGCAGATCTTTTATATAATAACCGAAACACATTACATACCAAACACGAAAACAAATGACGGACGGCCCGAGGTAGAGCTCACCTCGGGTCGGCCGTCATTTGTTTTCGTGTTTGGTATGTAATGTGTTTCGGTTATTATATAAAAGATCTGCAGATGTGTTTATCCCAGTGTGTTTGTTCGTGTGTTTGTATGTGTGTAATCGTGTTCTTCGTCTTCTACACCATTAAACGAGTCTAGGAGGATTCCGCACTCCTAGACCTCGTGCGGATCTCGTATCGATCAGCGACGCCCCGCGGGAACCTACAAGTTTTTTTTTTTTTTTTTAAACAAAGACACGTTGTATTGCAACTGGAAACACGTGATTCACTGATCACCGATTACACAAAACTGAATAACTCGTAAACTAAAACTCTAACTCGTCTACTGATCTAGCCGTAACCTAGCATTTTATATAACACGACAACTTCGCCTAGCATGTTTAAGCGAAGTTGTCCCTAACTTCGCTTGTTCCACAAGTTCGCCTATATCAGCGAACTTGTGAGAACTTCGCTTACATCCAAATACAAATCCAACTAACTCGATTACAGACACTAGACACTGAACTACTGACATCATGTACCAACAATTATTCAAATCCGATTTTCACACATTAAACCTCTTGCATAACCCCTTAAATCTTGTCCTGTATATACAAGACCCTCTTCTCCATTAATCCCTGCTCATATTTTATTTCCTCTCTCAATATTCAAGTTCTACAAGGTTGTGTTTCATTGTTCTTGGAAGTTTGACTTTCAGAAGTCAAACTGATCAAAGTCTTTCATTTTAATTAACTTATTAAGTCTTGTTAATACTTATAACTTGTGGTACAACATATATATAATATACACCCTTGTTACCTTTGGTGGTCACTTCTCCGGTCTCGATCGGTGGAGTGTCGGGCCTCATAAGGCAAGGCTTCATGGAGGACTTTCGTGGTCCTTGATATATATATATATATATATAATAAATAAATAGAAGTTTTCTCATGACACATGTCATTCTCTTATGCATTCTTATTCTTTCTTCCCGCCTCTCTCTCCTATTAATTATACTTTTTAAAGTTCATTTTATATATTTTATAAAAACATTAGGTTTATTTATTAAACATTTTTATTATTTAACGGGTTCATTGTTAAAAACACGTGGATCTTTAATTGAACCCGACCCGCCTTCTTTTCACTTGTAACCGTAACATCTTTCTTTCTATCCGAATTTTGTCGATCAAAAATTTATCGATTCTCCTTTACTGTACATTCTTCAACTAATCGAACGTTTTCTTCTATTAATGGTTGGTTCGTATCGATTGTACCGTTTATGTTCTCATAATACTATTTTACTTTAGTTGCTATCATATTTTTAGTGTATTATTTAATTTTGTATCGAAAGAAGTATTTAAAGATTTATGATTTATATTTAAGTTTGTGAATGGTAGTAGTTATAATTTAACTTTGTACTTACTTAATGTATTATTTAACTTTATTTATCAAAAGTTATCACTTTCAAAATTGAAGTTGTCCAACCCGTGTAAAACACGGGTACATAACCTAGTATATATATATATATATAGCTTGTTTGTGCTTCCTAACCATGTTTAACTTCTGCTCATTTTAGTTTGTATATCATATTTATGAAGTTCTATGGTTATGGGTTTGAAGAGACTATCCTCGGTTTAACCGTAAATAGCTCCAAACCGTAAACCGAACTTGTTTACTAGTTTTGTTAAATAATTGTATAAACATGTTTTATGTTAGATTTAAGTTTCTAAAATCATTTTTATGAGTTCCATGGTTATGGGTTTGTAGAATCTAACCTCGGTCTTGACCCGGAACAAGATCTGAACCGAAAACCGAACTTTCGTTTAAAGACTTTATTGTTGACGTTTTGGTTGTAAAACTTAAGTATCATCATTTATAAATTATTATACAAGTTCTTTAATGTTTGGGCATGTGGTAACCATTATTGACCTTATTTCAAGATAGAAACCGAACCAAACCGAACTAAACTGATTTCACTCGCTTAAGACACACAAGTGTGTTTCTAGCTATCAAGACTTGTATATTTATTTAAAAATACTTTTTAAAAAGATTTTAATTATTTTCTTAAAGTACTTGGAATGTTGAGTCCAACTTGATCTTATAACAAAGTTTGGACCGACAAAACTGAACACCCGCTTAACGGACGTTGCTAGTTCTAAAACAATAGAACTAAATACTTGGTTAAGTCTTCTTAAATTTTATTGAGTTATCTCATAACATTCATTAATTTGAAAAGTTGACTTTGGGTTTGACCAATTATCAAGACCCGAACCAACAACCCGAACACTTGTTAAAACCCGTTTTAGTATCTACTATAAAGAGACTTGCATTCTTGCATTTTTACCCACCTTATTACTTAACATAGGTTGAGTAAATATTAAGGGCTAGATACTTTAACCCGGTTTCGAGCAAATTTATATTTTTAAAGACTAGTATTATAATTCCTTAAATATTTACATTTTAAACCTTAAACTTTAATTGTTTGCATTTCTTATCGTTTATTTTATTTAAAGACTTCCTAGACAACCTTTCTAATACAGGACTTCATTTCATCTAGGCTTTGCTCGTTAAACCTCATCCTTCCGGTTACTCGTCATTTTACCAATCAAGTTTTTTACTTGAACGTGAGTACTTTCATTCCCCGTTTTCCATATATCGTTTTGGGGGTGATATTGCGTACTTATTCAAACTAAATGTTTTATACTTGAGTCTTAAACCACAAACTTTATTGTATACGTTACTTAAATAAATGCTCGATTTGGTGTTATATGCTTACATGCTTATATGCTAATGTGTTTACCGCTTTTGGTTGGTTGATTCATAAATCCGAGTGTATCTGACATCCCCTTATAGAAAGGTGTCGCTAATGTATTCTTATTAACGATTTCATGTAAATCCGAATCTATTTGGCATCCCCTTATAGAATGGTGCCGTTAATGTATTTTTATTAACGATTTCATGTAAATCCGAATCTATTTGGCATCCCTTTATAGAAAGGTGTCGTTAATATATTCTTATTAACGATTTCATGTAAATCTGAATCTATTCGACATCCCCTTATAGAAATGTGTCGTTAATGTATTCTTATTAACGATTTCATTATCTAAAGTGTTGCTATTATTATTGTTTTGTATACAAGTTGTGGAATTTCCTATTATATACATATTGTTCAAACTATAAAATTGCTCACCAACCTTTGTGTTGATGAATTCTATTTTATGCAATGTTACGGGTTTGACTTTATGTTGACTCGAGAACTTGAAGAAAACCGTTATCAAGACTATTAGGTTATTATCAAAATGAACATTATATTATTTGCTATGTTTGAATTCGGTATTCTGTATGAACAAGTTATGTGACTTTTATGATTTTATGAATTTAAATGAGTTGATTAAATATTGTCACTTTAAATAGTGTCTTGTGTTCTTGAGCAATCCGTTGCACCCCGGCATGTTCCGCCGCCTTTGGTCGGGGTGTGAAAAATATAGTGCAAGTCAGATAATATATTTGGATGATAGCTACATAGGATGTAAAAGTCATAATCACATAAATATATGGTTGTCAAAAATTTGTGTCCAAAAAATTGTCTACACGGCCCGTATAGGCCTATACGACCCGTATAAGGCTATACGAGGCACTACAAACAATGACCGACAAACATCTGACACAAACTGACACGATTCAGGTGCTATACGACCGTATAGCCCTATACGAGTCGTATATAGAAAAAATGATGTATATAGAAAAAATGATGTGGAAAGATCTATAGTGGTGTGAGAGGATCTTAAGCCCTTTAATAATAACTTGATTATCATAAAGAAGTACATTTTGCATATAATATCATCCCAACTCTGTAGAAGTGACACAAAACCAGTGAGAGGAACGAGAAAAAAAATTGAAATTCATGGTATTGGACGACCACGTACATACGTAGTCTATGAGAGGGAGAGTAGACCGTTACTTCGAGTCTTTTCTCACCAACACCTTTCT
Organism: Bidens hawaiensis; assembly: GCF_021521415.1. NCBI lineage: Eukaryota > Viridiplantae > Streptophyta > Magnoliopsida > Asterales > Asteraceae > Bidens > Bidens hawaiensis. The sequence goes on along the minus strand of NW_027506124.1, from coordinate 47,107 downwards.
TTCACTAAAACATGCAATACTTCCGAGTCTTGCTGAACCACAAAGATCTTCGTTAAGTTAGTCATTAAATTAGTAAGATTAGAACAACTTCTAGACGATATCAACCTAACATAAGAAAGTGAGTGATATTTAAACTTTTTAACATGTTCAAAGTAAAAATGTTGTTAGTGCGTGCTTGAAAACTAGTTAGTGTTAATTGTGTTATTACAACAAATTACTTTATCATGAAAGTTAAATTTTATTTAACACTCGGTAGTTCTCACGTCCCAACATTGTATCACTATTATGTATCGTATTTCTCATGATCCAAACAATATATTGTGTAGTATCAATGAGAATATATAACCACTACAGAAAGAAGTATCACCAATTGACAATTACTGACTTAACGTATCTGCTGGTCTTTACCTATGGATTTCTGATGGAAAACAATGACACCGAAATATAAATGTAACTTAAGATCAATTACCAACGAAACTTCTACTCATGGTTAAACCAACTGTTAATGACATCTTACCTACGAACGAGTTTAAAGAGAATTGTACATTTTCATCGTTTTTGGTTGGAATAGCTTGCCTATGGATGTTTCATTTGTAATAGGTAGCCAAATTTGAGGATAAGATTTTCAATTGGATTCCCACTAAAGTTGTCAGTTGCTAGTCGATGTAGGCCCTTTGCTAACGCCTAACGAACTATCCACTGGTGAGCCATCAATATATTTGAGAAGATAATTTTGATTAGGTTCTCAATTAAACATTTTATTTGTCTATGAGTAAAACTTACTACAAATAACAACGAAATCTTTGGTAGTCTAGACATGTTTACTATGTAAGGATGAGATCGGTACCGAAAATCCCGATCCCAAAAGTCGCAAATTCTCGGTACTGGTATCGAAATTTTCGGTTCAGTAATTGTATTTAAGGTAAAATTCGGGAAATACTGGTACCGAATTTGCTCATCGATCCCTATTACTATATGTGGCTATATATTATGTAAATGTAAAGTTATGTTTGGGCCATGTTTAACCGGCCACAAGGTCATTTTTATAAGTTCGGGCTTTAGAAACTGGTCCATTCCATTTTTTCTTATTAAATTTATTTTTGGTCTCTTTAAAAGTTGCTTACTTAGTTACTTCCGAGAGAACTATGTGGAATCGTGGTCCGGTGTCAATCATGTCGGCATGATGAGTTACAAATTGTCAAGTTGAGTTCTTCAACCCTAACCAGGCTCATATACTTATATATGTTGCATTGAACCCACTTAAAATCGTGTTGTGTTTGGGTCATGTTCCATTTTGATTCGTTTGATGTTTATTTATGAATTAATTAATGTCTAATGACTTAGTAACAATTTAAATAGTTAATTTGACTGAAATAAACATATTTGTAACAATTATCATTTTAATTGTTTTTGTTTTTAAAACGGGCCCATTACATACTTTTGGACTAGAAGACTGAAAGAATAAAAAAAATCAAAGACTTAAGAAATCTTTTGGATTAAAAACGGAAATTTGAGCAAACCTCAAGACCTAAATAGTATTTAACAATTAACAGTAAACACTAATGTTTATTACATGAGCCTATGTCAGTTTGGGCCCAGTTTATATTGGTATGGTAAGTGGTAACAAAACCTTTTTACACCACTAGTTGGACTTGGGGCCAACCGCTAAAGAAATCGGCCCATTACATTCTTGTTTACTGAATTTACGTTTCTAAGGATTTTCATATTAAAAAGATATAATAATTTAGTTTTCTATGAAATTTGCTACGTACGTAAAATAAACGATGATATATGATTGGACTAGTTAACCCATTTCCCTTAAATTTAAAGGTAAAAGATATGGATCTCATTCTTATCTGAAAGAAAAAATAAATTTATAAGATTATTTCTATAATTGTTTTTAAGAATTAGCAATCTTTTGATTTGTTTCATAGGGGTTAAGAACTAACTATGTATGTAGTTACATTGTATTTTATTATGTGATACAATCTAAACCAAAATTATGATGCTAAGCTGATAGACATTCGAAGCCACAATAAAAAATGGTGGAAAGTTTTTCTATTTACAAGGCACCTTTAAATACGCACATTTGTAATCGCTTCGTGACCACATTAACTAGAACTCCAAATGCAATCTACAATTTCATCACCATTTTGAATCTGTATGGTGTTAGGTTAGTTCAAAAGGTCTTTTCCTAGGATGTGGAAAAAAGTCCAATTTCGTTGTTACTTAAAGTTTTGTTTATTAACTAAAGAAAACAATAACTAAACTAAGCTAAATAATAATGTGTGTGGGGTTTGTTGTATAAGAATTAAGTTGTAAGTCAAACAATTAATCATATAAGTTTATAAATTAACCTAATATTTATTGTATAAATGATGGTTTATTCATTTTTATGTTCATATATACAGGATGTCTTAAATTTTGTTACATAATATTTATTCTCATTCATATTCACATTTTTTTTATCATAATCGCTTTTTAATTATTTTATATGGGAATAAAAGCGATTCATCTACAACTAGATTTAAAAATCAAACTACGTATTTTTCGCTCTTCAACAAACGATCAGTCAACCTTACAATGTTTTTTTTGAGATTTTCGAAAATAATTGATTGTTCTTAATTATTCATGATGGTTGTTAATAATACTTAAAAGAAGCATTTAGTCTTCATGCTATATCATGACAAGCATGTGAAGAAAATGAAGTATAATGAAACTTTCTAGACAGAGTTTTTCTCGTCATCTAGAAAACACTGAGCTAAAACGTCTCAATCTTGTTGACTCTTCAAAGTTAATTTAATAGGTGATGTGAACAATACATTATTAATTTTAAGCGTTATTTTCAAGCGTAAGGGTACATGATTTGACATCTTATATATCAAATAAATTGTGGATTTGTGGATTTAATTTAATTAACTCTCCAATAGCATCAAAGATGTCTAAGTCAACACGCAGTGTCAAGTTAAGCATTGGTGGATCAAATCTACACCACTTAGTCGATCATGAGAGAAAATGTATGTATATATGTGTGGTACAGAAAAAAAATAATATGAACAATTACAAATAAGACCTTCTAGGCTTTTAGCTAATATATTAGTATAGAAAATTGTTTTGGACAAAAATCACTCAAGGATAATGTATCCAAATATGTTATTGTGAGGTCTAGTGCTATTATATTAACAACGATTGTATGAACGAAATAATGAAGAACACCGCGATTTGTTACGAGGAAAAGCCCGGGTGATGACAAATCGTCTATCACCACTTTATTAATCAAAAATCGGGTTACAATGGTGGAGATTATGATCAGTGATACAATATTTTCTAAGTGTGTGTGTATTGCTGGCCTAGCTTGTTCTTTGGATGATTATGAACGTGTACTATATATAGGTAGTGTGCCTTAACTGATCATAACTCAATGGAGTTATTAATAATAAATACAATTAACTATTTTTCCTAAAAATCCGCCTTTATCTTGAATGTAAACGTAACAGCCACTTTGACCACGTGCTCCATCACTTTTACTGTGAAATAGGGGGTAGACCTGGTCTCTTAGCCGTTACATCTGTCAGATATATTGTTATACACATGAAACAATCGTTAGTAAATAATAAGTACTGAGGATCCTTGATCCTGACGGCATCCGACTAAGGATCACTGATCCAAGAACCTATGCCAGGATAACGTATCCACAGTGTCAAATTTCTGTGCACTAACAATTGCCCCCAAAATGGCGGTTGTGATAAGATCACAGCTGTCATTTTGCCTTTGAATTCAAACTTCCTGCAAAAACATATGAGATTTGACAAGCTGGATATAATTGTCATATATCAATGGAGTTTCCTTGGGAACTTTCCCTTCCGGCTGTATATCCTTCTCCCTGCAAATCATGAACAACTAGTAACACCTGATTAACCCGGGTGGATGGTCTATTTTTTGAATGGTAAAATCCGGGTTAAGATTATTGGCAATTGCAAGTAAGTTTAATAAATAGTATCTTTTAACTATTGTCTGATTGTTTATATATTATAAAAGCGTGTTTGTTATAGTTTTAGATCTTTAAATAGTTTTAAGAAATATTCTTTGAGAAAAAACTTTAAGGATAGAGTATCGTTGTAAAAACAATTTTAAGGATCCTGAATCCTTACAAAAAAGAGTTTATAAAGATTTTAGCCAAGTAAATGTAAATTGATAAGTAGAAATCATACCATAAGATCTAATTAGACCTAAGTTACCATAAGTATTGATCCTTCCATGATCCTTGTAATTGAACTTAGGATACCTGATGCAAATAACTTATGATATTAACTGGGATTAAACCCAACAAACTGGGGACAAGCCCGTGAACTGGTGTTAAACTGGGGACAAGCCCAAACTGGGGACTGGCCCAAGGATACGGATGTTAACTAGGGACTCGCCCAAACCGGGATTTAGCCCAAACGTGAGTGACGTGAAAACGCCAAAACCATAGCTAACAAGAAAATGTTAGAAACCTTTGTCTTGAGATAACGTGAAAACGTTATAAACCGGTGGTATGGTACGTCTACCATAAATCGTAGGATCCTCCATATAGCCGAAAACAACGAAATTGTCAGCCACTAAGCGTGTACTGGTCCCGCTGCCCCGGACTATACGTTGGATAGCGTGCGCTCCAGGCGAGAGTGTAGTAACTCTAATTTATAAGAAAGGTGAAAACCTTTAAACCTTGGAGGGTATGACCATCGGGGGTCATACCAATCGTGGGCTAGGCCAAGGAAAATAGCGATGTACCTTAAGCGTGAGGGAGAGGTGGCCAACCTCTTAGACATTGAACCTCTTATTGAAACCTGCATTGTTACTTAAAAACTTGGAAAAGACAAACGTTAAAAATATATTATCCTTAAATTAATAAGAATCTGAAAATGATAAGTGATCAGATAGATGTTACCGATTTTAGGATCCTAGATCATTTTGATCCTGATCAGAAAAAATACTTCTTGAAGTGGATAACATTCCACGCTCATGGTAACCTGTTGCCTTCCATAGTGAGCAAATGATATGCCCCCTTCCATGCTTCTGACTCAAACAAATAAGGATCTTCCCACTTGGGTGTTAGCTTCCCATCTGCCGGATTGGTTGTGTTTTGGAAGACTTTCCTCAAAACCAGATCTCCTTCTTGAAATCTTCTGATCCTTATATTTTTGTTGTATGCCCCAGCTACCCTTTGTTGATATGCTGCCATTCTGATCTTGGCTAGGTCTCTGAGTTCTTCAACAGTATCCAAGTCTTCAAGAAGGATTTCTTCATTGGCATCAGGATCACAGATGCTTGTTCTGGCTGTAGGGACCACCATCTCCGTGGGGATTAAAGCTTCTGAGCTAAACACCAATGAGAAAGGTTTTTGACCTGTTGCATTCTTTGGTGTTGTCCTATCAGCCCAAAGAACATATGGTAGCTCTTCGGTCCATTTGCCTTTCTTGGATCCTAGTTTCTTCTTCAAGTTGTTGATGATTATCTTGTTGCTAGACTCCGCTTGACCATTAGCTTGAGGATGTACCGGTGTGGAAGTAATCATCTTGATGCCCCAATTGTCACAAAAGTTAGTGGTTCTTTTCCCGATAAACTGAGAACCATTGTCACAAATAATTTCTAAAGGGATACCAAACCTAGTAATAATATTTCTTTTGATGAAAGATATCACCTCTTTTTCACGTACTTGGACAAAAGCTTCTGCTTCTATCCACTTTGAAAAGTAATCAGTCATTGCAAGCATGAATACTTTTCCTCCTGGTGCCTTAGGTAGTTTACCCACAATATCCATGCCCCACTTCATGAAAGGCCATGATGAGGATATAGGATACATAGGTTCTACTGATTGATGTAGGATGTTTCCATGCCTTTGGCAGGCATCACACTTCTTTGAGTACTCCATTGCATCTCTCTTCATAGTTGGCCAATAGTAACCTGTTCTTAGAATCCTAGAAAACAGAGCTCTACCTCCAGTGTGATTACCACAATCACCTTCGTGAAAATTTTTGAGCACCTCTTGAATTTCAGGATCCTCAATGCACCTCAAGTATCGACCTGCAAGAGATTTCCTATACAACACATCATGTAATAAAATGTATTGTGATACCTTGAGTTTGAAAGACTTCGGATTCTCTGTGGCTGGAATTTCTCCATCTTGAATGTATTTTTTGATCGGGATGATCCAAGATCCTTGGTTGTTTGAGGATGACGGATCCCAAAGTACGATTTTTTTGTCATTTGTTATCTCCCCAACTTCTTGTTCTCCTATTGCTGGCGAGAGTATATGAATGATTGGGATCTTCGTGTCTTCTGGAATATTCAAAGATGAGGCTAAATTTGCCAAGGCATCTGCTCCAGCATTCTCTTCCCTTGGCACCTGTACAATGCTAAACAATTCGAAGGATTTTGCTAATTCCTTCACAACATCTAGATATTTGATTAGTTTTTCTCCTTTAACAGAGCCATTAAAGTGGTTAGCAATCAACAATGAATTTGTATATACTTGAAGATACCTGATCATCATGCACTTAGATAATTGCAAACCTGCGATCAGAGCTTCATACTCTGCCTCATTGTTCGTTGCTTGGAACTCACAGGCTATAGACTGGGGTAATATGTCCCCCTGTGGCGATTTCAGTAGGATACCTAATCATGTTCCTCTTACGTTGGAAGCTCCATCAGTGAAGAGTATCCAAGGATCCTTGGTCTCTTCTAGTTGTTGAACCTCCAAATCAGCTTCTTTCTGCATGTCGCTACTGAAATCAGCCACAAAGTCTGCGAGTGCTTGTGACTTGATGGATGTTCTAGGCTCGTACTGAATATCATACGCACTCAGCTTCACAGCCCACTTGGCCATTCTCCCTGATAATTCTGGCTTTCTAAGAACATTCTTAACAGGATAATTAGTTCTCAATATAATAGTATGAGTCTCAAAGTAATGTCTCAATTTAGTAGAAGCCATAATAAGTGCAAGAATTAATTTTTCTAAATGAGAATACCTGGCTTCTGCATCTAAAAGACTTTTACTTACATAATAAACAGGATGTTGTTCACCTTCGTGGTCCTTCACAAGGACATCACTTACAGCATTTCCTGAAACAGCTAGGTACATGTATAAGAATTCTCCATCCACAGGCTTCATCAGAGCTGGAGCTGAGGATAAGTAATCCTTCAAGGCTTTGAGTGCAGCCTCATGCTTTTCCGTCCACTCGAACTTCTTATTTTTCCTAAGAATGTCGTAGAAATCTATGCACTTCTCGGAGGATCTGGAAATGAATCTGTTGAGAGCAGCTATTCTTCCTGTCAGCCTTTGGACATCTTTAGCATTTGCAGGAGACTTTAGGTTGATGATGGCTTCTATTTGCTCATGGCTTGCTTCTATCCCTCTTTTAGTCACCATGTATCCTAGAAACTTTCCAGCCTTAACACCAAAATGACATTTTGACGGGTTCAGCTTCATGTTATATTGGTCGAGGATATTGAATGCTTCTTCAAGATCTCTGAGGTGATCCTCAGCTCTCTTTGACTTCACTACCATATCATCTATGTAGACCCCCATAGTCTTGCCTAACTGATCCTTGAACATCATGTTGACTAGTCTTTGGTACGTTGCCCCTGCATTTCTTAGTCCAAACGGCATAACAATATAGCAGTATATGCCCGGTAGGAGTCATGAATGTTGTATCCTCTTGATCAGATGGTTCCATCTGAATTTGTTGAAATCCAGAGGAAGCATCCATAAAGGTAAGCATTTCATGTCCTGCCGTTGCATCCACCATGGAGTCTATATGTGGTAACGGGAAAGGATCTTTGGGGCATGCCTTGTTTAAATCAGTAAAATCGACACACACCCTCCACTTTCCATTATTTTTAGAAACAACAACCACATTAGCTAACCATCGAGGATACTTAACCTCTCTGATCATACCAGCCTTAAGAAGTTTTTCAACTTCTTCTTGTATGATCGTGTTCCTCTCAGGAGCGAATTTCCTTCGCTTCTGATGGACGGGTTTAATAGAAAAATCAAGACCCAACTTATGAGTTATTACCTCCTTTGAAATACCTGTCATGTCTGAATGTCTGAAGGCAAATGTGGATTTTTGTCGCTTTAAGAAGGATACTATATCCTCCTCGATCTCATTAAGGATACTGGATCCTAGGAAAACTTTCACGTCTGGATCCTCGGGATCCAAGGATACTTCTTTTAGGTCCTGCTCTCGAGCTTCCAGTACATTCCTAGGATTTTGCTGTAATTGCTATGCTATCGTCTGTTTAGCTGGCGGCTTCATGGATGAAGAATAGTAATTCTTGGCTTCCACTTGGTCACCATCTATCCTTACTACTCCCCAAGGAGTTGATAGTTTGATGCACTGATGGTAAGTAGAGGCTACAACCTTCATCCCATGTAGCCAAGGCCTGCCAAGAATAACATTGCAACAAGAAAGATTGTCAATAACACAAAACTTTTGATAAGAGTTTAACCCTTCGATATATATTGGGAGTTTGATGTCCCCCAATGTTTTCTTGGTTTCTCCACTGAAACCAACTAACACCGATGTCCTCGGAATGATCTCCGAGTCTGGTATGTTCATCTTCTGAAAGACAATGTTGACCGAGCTTCCACTATCGACTAGGATCCTGCGCACATAATGGTTAGCAATAAATAAAGTTACAATCAAACCGTCGTGGTGAGGATCCTGGATGCTGGTTTTATCTTCTTCATCAAAGAAGATTCTTTTATCAGTTGTTAAAATAGTGGAGATGACTGGTCGTTCCCCATTCTCTAACTTTGTTTCTTTAGCGTGCCTCTTGGTTGCGGAGAAGGAAGTTCCGCATATGTCTGATCCTCCGGAGATGAAGTTGATCACTTGAGCATCTGGTGGGGGCGGAGTTGCTTTTTGAGGAACTTCTTTAGGATCCTGGATCCTCGACTTTTTTTCTTCCCAATAGTTCTTTGAAATGGACTTTGCTTAGGAGGTATCCAATTTCCCTCCTTAAACCAATACAATCATCAGTCTGATGGCCAAAGTCTTCATAGAATGCACACCACTTGGACTTGTCTTTGAAGGATGTTGTTTTCTCAATTTTCCGAGGCCACCTTGCTTTCTCACCAAGATCCTTCAAGGCACAAATCAAACCATGAGTATCAACAGAGAAGCAATATTCGGAAATACTTGGGTAGTCCTCATCATCATCTCCTTCTTCAACTGCCCGGATGTTTTGGTTGTTGAACTTGGAGTAAGGCTTAGAGTTATTATTCCTGAATGAGGATCCTTGTTTCTGGTTAGGAGATTCTTGCTTCGTTTGGGCCCCTAATCATTCTTGGATCCTCTTGTCATCCTCCAGCCATATGAATCTTAGTGCCATGTTCCTTACTTCATCTAAAGTCCTGCAAGGAGTCATCACAAGATCGTCATAAAATGGGGAGCCCCTTTGAAGTCCCATCTTGAATGCTTCAACAACCATAGCCATATCAAGATTAGGTATTTTTAGGGCTTCCCTGCCAAACCTTGTAACAAAATCCCTTAAGGATTCATCATAAGGTTGGACAACTCTATATAAATCACTAGTTAACTTTTAAAATTTCCTACTACAAGAAAACTGGTTGTTGAACAAGTTAACTAAATGTGAAAAAGATGTAACATAATAAGGAGGAAGACTTAGCAGCCATTTAAGTGCAAATCCAGTTAGTGTGGACCCAAAACCCTTGCATAGACAAGCTTCCTTGAGTCTTTCAGAAATTGGATTGATCCCCATCCTTTTCTTATACTGAGCCACGTGTTCTTCCGGATCAGTGGTCCCATCATACACCTTCATGTTGGGGGTTTGACAGCGTTTCGGTATCTCCGTATCGCATATCGGTGGAGCAAATCGGGACAGCTTGTGGCTCCCTTCTGGTATTTCAGGAATTGGACGGACCACTCCGGGCACGCTGGATATCATATCCTTAAGCTTCTGAAGTTCCCTAGCCATAGCCTGATTGATACATGTATCCTGCATAGAGCCAAGGTTAGTGTCTGAGGATATGTGATTATAGGCGTTACCTCTTGGTTGGTTGAATGCTGGCATCCCAGAAGTGTAGTTAAGATAAGAGGCATCTGCTACAGTAGCAGGTCCACCAGAGGCAATGGTCTGCATGGGGATGATGTCTCCTTCATGGACCTTAAAAGACCTTTGATGGTGAATTCCTGAGGATTCTTAATTCTGCCAGAAGGATCCTTGAGGTTGGGAGCTGAAGGATCCTTAAGGATATAACCCAGAGGATCCTGGTTGAATGATGGATGATCCTTGTTGAAGGAACGGGGATCCTTGAGTTTGCTGACCCATGGACCCTTGTTGAAGGATAGATGATCCTGGCTGAACGAACGAGGATCTATGAGTTTGTTGACCCATGGAACCCTGTTGAATGATAGATGATCCTGGCTGAAAGAACGAGAATCCTTGAGTTTGTTGATCCATGGACCCCTGTTGAAGGATAGTTGATCCTGGTTGAAAGAACGAGGATCCTTGAGTTTGTTGACCCACGGACCCTGGTTGAAGGATGGATGATCCTTGCTGAAGGATCAATGATCCTTGAGTATGTTGAGTCACGGATCCTGGAGTAGTGAAATCCAGCACCCAAGGCATTAAGGGAGCCTGATCCTCCGCTGGCCTCTTTCTTTTCTTGAGATCTTCAATTTCATGTAGGATCCTCTGGTTGGTTTTGTTCTGCTGCTCCATGTATGCCTTAACCTGTGAAAACATAGCAGAAACATCATTGTTGGATTTGACCACCGAAGTGGCAACAGTGTTTTTTGAGCTCTAGAAGACTGAAATTTGTGTCTTGTTTCCAGCCACGGTGGTCCTTGGAGCTGCTGCTAGCGGAAGAGGCATCGGTGGTAAGGTTTTTGGTGGGTGAGAAATTGATGAAGGCATGGTGGATGAGGCAGTAGATTGTTGAGAGGCCAATGATGGTGATATGGGTATGAAATGTTGAATATTGATATGGTATTTTCTGGATTATAGCACCAACTGCCTCACGGTGGGCGCCAAATTGTTTTGGACAAAAATCACTCAAGGATAATGTATCCAAATATGTTATTGTGAGGTCTAGTGCTATGATATTAACAACGATTGTATGAACGAAATAATGAAGAACACCGTGATTTGTTACGAGGAAAAGCCCTTGATCTTGGTCGGATCGCCGGCATAAAAACCCCGGGTGATGACAAATCGTCTATCACCACTTTATTAATCAAAAATTGGGTTACAATGGTTGAGATTATGATCAGTGATACAATATTTTCTAAGTGTGTGTGTATTGCTGGCCTAGCTTGTTCCTTGGATGATTATGAACGTGTATAGTATATAAGTAGTGTGCCTTAACTGATCATAACTCAATGGAGTTATTAATAATAAATACAATTAACTATTTTTCCTAAAAATCCGCCTTTATCTTGAATGTAAACGTAACAGCCACTTTGACCACGTGCTCCATCACTGTTACTGCGAAATAGGGGGTAGACCAGGTCTCTTAGCCGTTACATCTGTCAAATATATTGTTATACACATGAAACAATCCTTAGTAAATAATAAGTACTGAGGAGCCTTGATCCTGACGGGATCCGACTAAGGATCACTGATCCAAGAACTTATGCCAGGATAACGTATCCACAGTGTCAAATTTCTGTGCACTAACAATAATGACACGTAATATAACGCTTGAAAATAATGGGTTTCTTGTGGCTACAAGTATCAACTGACTTGGAGTCGGATTGCCCGCGAGATTTCAAGCCCTTGTGCCCTTTAACGGGGTTTCTTGTGGCTACAACAAGTGTAGTGACTCAAAAATAGGAGACCAACATCACAATAACACCAAGATAGACCTAAACCGAAGTTTCCTTCCCCTTGCTCTATTGTGACTCAAAAATAGGGGACCAACATCGCAATAACACCAAGATAGACCTAAACCGAAGTTTCCTTCCCCTTGCTATATTACTGAAGCCAATAACCAAGTAAGTCAATTTAAAATTTTATTTGTTTAAAACCTAACCAAAAAAACTCTTTTACTTAAGTCCCAAATAAATTTTCGTTTTCGACCCAAAATTTTTTGATGATTCTCGAAGATGACACTGTTCAAATGGATGTTAACTAATTCATTTTACGTCATCTCTCCGATTCTTCATTCGAGAGTTGCTCCACCATCCTAAATGGTAGGGACTAGGGATCATCAATAGTTTAATACGTGTCACTAAGCATTTTACGTCATCTGTCCAATTCTTCATTCGAAAGTTGCTCCACCAAATGTTTCCTAAATGGTAGGGATCATCAATAGTTTAATACGTGTCACTAAGCAAGTGATAAACTTTTTATTTATGTCGTTTTTGGTGGAATTGTGGAAAGATTCTCCGATGATGCATAAATATACTATGTTGCGTTTGCATTACCTGCCTATGTAGTATGTATGATAACACCATCTAAGTTTTATTGATTTTCTTTTAAGATCTTTTTTAGTTTTCCATTTACATTTAGTAGCTTAGCTAACTTAGCATCATAAATGTAAAATCAGTTACGAACATACCTAGCTAATATCTAAGTTATATGAATTTTCCACTTTATTTAGTTTATTATTATTTTTATAACTTGGCTAGTTGATAAAACCCTTGAGAACTTATACACATCATCCGTCTCGTCCCTTATATTGCGATGTTGAAATCTAAGAGTGAGCACTTGCGTATTTGGATCGGCCAAAGATAGATGCTTCAACATGTCTTTCCCAACATATTTGGTCGAGTCTTTTCCCAACTGTTTTCATTTTCTCATTGCATGTGTTCGGTTACCACATACGTATTGGGATCTTACACCTCAACACGAAAGCGACACAACAAGAGTCAAACAAATATGGATATAAAAACAAACTAGAACCAACGTCTGGTTGGTTCGGTCGCTAAGTCTAATTAACAAACAAGAAACTTATTGAAAAGTTTGGAAATAACAATGTAAAGATGCTCAAACTCTTTACACTTGATATTATCAGTTTATCACTAACATTTTCTCTACATGATATCTTGCCTTTATATATGAAAAACGTAGCTAATATTTTAATATGACTAGAAATCAAAAGTTTAGTATATTTTATTAGGTATATGAACTCTTAAATGTTATGTTGGGGGCTGAAATATCAAAATTTTGATAATGACATTTTAAAACGAAGACTCGACCACTAGACATTGTTTGAAATGGATCCTTGAGCACTATGCAACTATGCAAGTTTTAGATATTTTTATTTTTATTGTTTGATCACCATTACTTACTTTACAACTAACAGTAACTTAAAGAAAGCGTCGAGTAATGGAAATGTTCTCTTAATTTTTACTTAATAAAAGATGCTATATATTTTTCTTGGTTAATCTCAATGTTTTAAAAACAAGTTTGTACCGATCGGTTAAACTGGTTATACCAGTAAGGCAACCAATATTCAGAGCCTTGTACTTTTTGGATGGTTTGCGAAAACGTTGTACTGTCGGCTTTTTTTACACCGTTTTAACCGGCAAACCGGTTTTTTCCCAAGAGATTTGATACTTTTTTGCGGTCCTTATTTTTTAAAAATGACTTTTAACCTAGCGGATAAAATTGAAACGAGTAAAAACAATTAATGATGATTCATTAATCAAATAATTTTGTATTATGCAAATCCAAGGTTGGTTTTTTGCATAATTTGTAACTGATTAACTTCGTATACAAAGTACAAACTTCCTAGTTGACACAATCATTGTTTATGTGTAATGTTTGGTTCATGCGTGATGTTTATTAATGTACTTTTGGGTTATTTTTTGAGTTAAAGTTGTATTTATATGGAATTACAAGATAAATTATTCAACCCAATTAAACCTCCCGGTGCATCCTGTTTCAGCCGGTTGTACCATTATTAAACCAAATCCGGTACGAGTAAAAATCTAGTTTTTAAACATTAGATCTTTTTACAACTCAAGATCAAATGTACGCAATAAATAAAGAGTAAAGTTGATAAAGATGGCAAAATAGATTTATAAAGGCTCAAGTGGATGCTTACTAATCCGTTCTATGTTATCTCCCCAATTCCCCAGTCGAGAGTTGCTCCATTGATTTTTTCTAAATGATAGGGATCATTTATACAAAGTCACACTAAGCTAATGTAGTGATAATTTTCTTCCACACACCATGTCAAAATAGTAAGTTTTTACAACTCTTCAAATATTCATCATGTCCAGATAGTGCTAAAACTTTCAAGTACAAAACAACACTATATTAAAATAATGTCTTTTTCGAGTCATCAGCAAATGATGATCACCAAACAAATAAACCACTGGAACAATCAGGGTCGGCTTAACGTTCTCGAAGACCTAAAACTAACTAAAATGTTGAGGAATTTTTATTTTCTTTTCTTTATACGTATAGCGCTAGAAAGTATACAAGAATTATAGAATATGGATGATATGCCGTGATAATGGATATAAAGCAATCATTCTTAGCTTGCGGCTCATCATTGAGTTACTAATTCTAAAAGAACTCTACTTTCAAAATTTCATAATACATAACTCTTATTTTAGATGGAGACGCTAAAAAACTGGAGGCCTCAAGCCATTGCCTCATTTAGCTTACCCACGAGACGGTCCTAGAAACAACATTGGTGATTCCCTCACTATATAAAAAGATTGCAATGAAATTAAGACGTGAAACAACTTCTTTTTGCTTTCTTTGATATTTTCTTCATCTTATGTTTGAAAGATGTTAGAAGAGAGTTATGTTTTTGAATATATATGTATATTAGTAACAGCAAAATAGGTGAAGATATCACAACTTCCTTTTATAGGTCAAAGCACATAGCAAGACATTAGAGGTGCACAAACCGGTTTAAACTCAAAACCGGTTCGTGTTGGTTCGGTTTGATCAACAAAAGTCAAAACGGTTTATAACCGGTTTCGGTTCGGGTTGAAACCGGTTTCTTACCATGTTACGATCGGTTTCGGTTCGGGTTTTGACTGGTTTTAGCCGGTTTCGGTTCAGTTAAACGATTTGAAATCGGTTATGGTGGAGAAAACTACAAACCGGTTACAAATCTCCGGTTTCAATCGGTTCCAAACCGGTTTCTACATAATCGGTTCCAAACCGGTTCGGTTTCGGTTTGATTTTCGGGTCGGTTCGGTTAACCGATTTGTTTGTCCACCTCTACAAGACATGAACATTGTGGCCAAATGACCCAGTGGTCAATCCACGTGGTCGGTTTAGACCGTAGATGTCATGTCTATATTACTCTGTGTTTTGAATGCTGTGAGATGTTTTTGTCCATTTTTCTTCACTTTTTTCTATAAATCATAGTTACAACTGCATGTTAAACAAGTTATCATTTCATCTTATTACTTCAAAGAAAATCTAAGATTGTCCGTTGCGGTGGCTTCAGCGAGCTCGTGAGTGGCGTCGCGAGCCACATCAACTTGCGAACACCACAACGCCTTGCTACAAGCGGCGGCGCGAGTAGTTTGGGGCTAGCCGGTGCGAGGTTTGTGAATTTGGCTAAAGTGACAGTTGGAAGGGGAATATTTTGGGAATAGTAATTGGACCGTTGGATTTATTGTTTTTTTTCTATAAATACCTATATGAACACTATCACACACCAAAAAAACAAATACAAAAATACACCCACCCATTCTACTCATTCTCTCCAATACACCCAACTACAAACCAAAAAATGCAATGGAATTCTATTTCTTCGTTCGACTCTTCGGAGGAGGACATCCTTATTTTTGAAGCCGGGAGAGTAACAGTTAACCTCTTGGCTGACGGTTTCAAGGACGACAAAGATTTGCAAGACAAATCACCTCTTCTTCGTGATCGAGTGGGCGCTAATGAAACTTTGGTACGTCACTATTTTAACCGCAATCTCATTTATGACGAGGAACATTTTAGGCGTTGTTTTCGAATGGTAGACAACTATTCATGCGTTTATCAAATGATTGTCGGGTCAGTATCATTCTTTTCAACAAAGAGAAGATGCAAGACATAGACCGGGTTTCACGACCATACAGAAATGTATAGGTGCTATTCGTCAACTAGCGTACGGAATTTCGTCAGACACAATAGATGAATACCTATAAATGTCTGAAAAAGTTTCGCGAGACTCACTTAATTTCTTCTAGTTAAGGTATGCATATATGTAGTTATATTTTATATATTGTCCAATGCTTTACTTGACAATGTTTATACATAGGGATCATATCGATTTACTCACGGAGATATTTGCGCAACTTTGTATGATATCCAACGCATATACAAGGCACAGTGAAAACATGGTTTCCCCGGAATGCTCTCGGTAGCATCGACTGTACGCATGTTGGGTGGGATATGTGTCCTACGGCCTGGCGAGGACAGTTCAACCGGGGTGATAAACCCGGCCCCAATATTATACTTGAGGCGTCGGCCTCCCATGATCTTTGGTTCTGGCCTGCGTTTTTTTTGCGTTTTCGGGTCAAATAACGACATAAATGTTATCGAACAGTCACCGATATTCAATGGCATTATTGACGGGGTTGAGCCAACTCAATCATTTTATGCGAACGAGGTTCAGTTCAAGCATGGCTACTACCAGGTTGATGAGATTACGAATCGTCGACGCTTGTTCAAGCTTATGCATCTCCAGTTGAAGACAAACGGAAGTTTAAGAAGAAACAAGATTCGACATGTAAAGATATTGAAAGGGCGTATGGAGTTATAAAGAAAAAAATGTCATTTGATTTCGAGGCCACTACGGTTTTGGTCAAGGGAGAAAATAATGGATGTTGTCTATACTTGTATAATTCTACATAACATGGTTCTTGAGGACCAATGTATGACTATTTGTCCAAACTACCAGGGTGACGTCTTACGACCAGAATCGACAATCACCAATGATTAAAAACTCCAAAATGTCTTATATCTCAAGAACCGTGAGGTCCACGAAAACCTTTGTCATGAGTTGTTCGAGCATTTGTGGGCTAGACGTCCCGATGAAACAATTAAATAAATTTAAAAAATCAGATAACTCGCTGAAGCCACCGCTCGTCTGGACCACAACAGGCTCAGGCGGCTTCGACAGTGACTTCAACGAGTGTCCCGTCAGCATACAGTTAGCACTGCATGACACAATATTATTGGATGGATTCGATCCCAACTTCAACAACAACATTTAGTCTAATTCGGTAATGACTTCAAAGTCGCTGCTTTCGTGATTACCAACACGCGTCAATGTGCATTTTCAATTTGTTGTTGTCTTGATTGGTTTATTATGCAAGTTGGACCTTCTATGAAGAATCATATGGAATAATTGTCCATTAAAGTAGACTTCTTCCGATTAGGGCTGTTTAAAAAGCCCGTGGCTCGCGGCTCGCTCGAAATTCGCTCGAAGATAGTTCGAAAAAAGCTCGGCTTGAAAAATCTCGATTCTAAATGAGTTCGACTCGACTCGATTTCTAAACGATCCTAGCTCGAGCCAGGGTCAGCTCGATTTGTGGCTCGGTCTTGGCTCGACTCGTTAGCTCGGCTCGTTGGGTCGTTTAGATTTAACCCTAAATTTTAATATCCATATATATAATATCATACCATACCAAGAAGTAAATAAATAAAAATTATACATATATTATGTCACTCAATATCTAAAAACTTATAAAAAAACGAAAATAAAACATATAAATTGATAAATTCTCTAGTTTTTAAATTTTATATAATATGTATGTTAAAATTATAATTTTTTTTATTTTATATATCAAAATTTATAAAATATAAAATATATAAATAATAAATAAAAAAATTAAAAAAATTAAAGGAGCCCGGCTCGACGAGCTCGAGCTCGAGCTCGGCTCGAGCTTTATACGAGCCGAGCTCGAGCTTGATTTTTCAGCTCGATAAAGTAAACGAGCCATGCTCGAGCCAGCTCGATTAAGCTCGAGGTCGAGCACACTCTGGCTCGACTTGATTCGCTCGTTTACAGCCCTACTTCCGATGCCACTTTTTAATATTTTCAAATTCTTATAATTAATTTTCTAGCAATAAATACTTTATATGATTTTTTTTATACAGTTGATTTTGAGTTATAAAAGTCTTTGCTTTGTACGTATTTATTATGCTATGTTGTGTTTTATTTTTAAACACTTTGATTCACAACATATCCATATTGTCGATCCATCTCTTCAAACATATTTTGATGTCTTGAAACACACTTGATTATATTTTTATTAATTAAGTGTTTAAGAACATACACGTGATATACAATCATCATTGATGAACTACTAATATTTCAAGTTATATTTAGTTTGTCATTGTCAATACTAAGGAATTATATATTTTAAACTTTATACATTGTTTCCCAAGGTAGGGTATCACCGACGGCCACCGTCACTACCCAATAGATTATTTTTTGGTATGTTGGTTTTAAATAATCTCAACTGTCACCTTCTGGTCGTTATCGGTATCATCTAACGAAATTGCTGGTAACGGTTTCACATTTTTTCTACCAACGAACCCTGACTAATGAAATTCTAACGTCGTTAATTTTTAATGACGTGGCATGCTTGTGTGTCAAAAACTTACTTATGTTGCGTGCTTATGTGGCATATTGCATCACCACCACCACCACCACAGCCTTCGCCATCATCACCACCATTGTGGCATCGAATCACCACCTGCCACCATTACGACCTAAAGAGGCAGATCTATACTTTCGGGAAACTAGATCTGCTAGCCGGAAAAACAATTTTCTGGATTATAGATGTAACTCTTTTGGTCGATGTGGTGGCAGGTGGTGGTGCAATGTCGCAATGGTGGTGGTGGTGCAATCTGTCACAGAAGCATGTAACGTATATGCCACATAAAAAAGTTTTTGACACGCAAGCATGACACGTCATCAAAGACTATCAACGTTAGAATTTCGTTAGTCAAGGTTCATTCGTAGAAAAAATGATAACATGTTGGACCATCACTAGCTATTTCGTTAGTCGGGACCGACAACAACCAAAAAATAAAAGTTGAGATTATTTAAAACCAATATGCTTTATTATTTTCTAAATTCCTAGAGAGTCGTTGGTTAAGGGACAACGATTTTATGGTTCGATCGGCAGTTATATATGCCTCTGTAAAGGCTTTTGTAACTATATTAACATTATAAATGTAAAACCAGGTACAAATTTATCTGCTAGCTAATATTTAAGTTATGTAAATTTTCTACTTTATATACTTTTTATTGCTATAAATGCTGTTTTCATAACGTGGTTATCTAATAAAACCCTTAACCAATGCATATCATTCCTCTAGTCCCTTATCCGGTAGGGATTAGCATAAGTAGGTTAAGACCCGCGACACCTGTAAGATTTGAACCAATTAGACCAAGTTTTATTACAATAGGGTTGGCTTTCGGGTCTTGAGCATACCACTAACCGAGTCCGGGTTGGTATGAGGGTAAGACATGTTTGCTCCTACAGGGGTGAGCATCAACCGGGTAAACCCCACGAGACATGTACCGAAAAGACTCGATTATTTACAACAGGGTCGGTTTCCGAGTTCTGAGAATACCAGTAATCGGGTCTCTGTCTGGTATGATAGGTAAGACCTGTTTGCTCACCTCTATTATCCAGTGATGTTGAAATCTAAGAGTGAACACTTGCGTATTTAGATAGGCCAAATATAGATGCTTCAAAATGTCTTTCTCATCATATTTGGTTGAGTCTTTTCCCAATCGTTTTCATTTTCTCATTATATGTGTTCGGTTATCCCATACGTATTGGGATCGTACACCTTAACACGAAAGCGACACAACAATAGTCAAACAAATATAAATATAAAAACAAACCAGAAGCCAACGTTTGGTGGGTTCGGTCGTTATGTCTAATTCACAAACAAGAAATTTATTGAAAAGTTTGGAAATAACAATGTAAAGATACTCAAAACTCTCAACCCTTGATATTATCAGTTTCTCACTAACGTTTCTCTACATAATATCTTGCATTAATATACGAGAAACATAACTAATATATTAATATAACAAGAAAACAAAAGTCAAGTATATTGTATTAGGTATATTTTATTTCGTTAAATGTTGACGATTGTATCGAATTAAATTTAATTTAATTGTTGAGCAAGTTTGACTAAAATAATTAAATCATGTCTAAATTCTAAGTGTAAATATTCTAAGTGTAATATAATTAAATCATAATTAAATCTTTTCCTCAAACTTACTTTCATGAAAAAATTACCAGCTAACACTTTATAGTAGATCCTGCAAAATAAAATATGATGAGCCTCGTTACAAAAAGGGTCTTCATGTAATTAACACAAGGGATGGGAATAAATAGTTTCTTTAGAGAATAAGCACGAGAGTAAAATAAATAATCAATAAGAACATACTGAATTCATTTTAACTTGTGGTATTTATATGAATATTATTAAGGCTAATGTCATAGGTCACGTCCTCGGTCCCCACTAGGTGGCAACAGCCTGAACGGATTGTGATAATGGCATCTTCAGTTCTATTAGCCAACGGTATATATTCATTTTGTTACACGAGATTATGCCATTAAATGCTGCCCGGACTATTCCCTTTCTTCTTTTAGGCCGGGTTGTTACCATGGTTAATCTGGACCATTCCTCTTCTGTTGTTAAAATTCAACTCCTTGATACGTGAAGAACTCAGGTTGAAAAAAAAATAGGAAAACTTAAATCTCCATTTTTATCTCTTGTGGCCCCGAGGTCAAGCAAGAAACCTGAGACCTAAATCATGTTTGTATGAATTCCCATCTAGATTCTATTATTGCAACTTTTTAGTGGATTTTGAACCCTATTGATTTTATATTCTACATCAATAATCTTAATCATTATATATGATAACTAAAATTATCTAACAACTGATTGATTTGAGATTGTATAAACTAAACAACAAATTGGATACATAAGTTTTTTTTGGTTTTCGCCCTAGAGTAAGTTTTGTGTGAAATAGTGTTATGGCCGTCACTAATCGATGAAAACTAACTACAATCATCAATGAGATTGATTTGGGTGATAATCGAGTTTTAAGTTATAAAAAAATGATTTCTTCTAAATTTAACACAAGATGAAAAATAAATCAGTGATTTTGGCTAAATTTGACCTTAAACAGCAATTTAGTTAGTTGAATTTAATCAAACATGATTTCAATGATCTGTTAGACTTATGTAAGTGTTTGTAACACTTAGAAGATTATATGAAAGATGATCGAATCCATTTTAAAGGATTTGAAACAAATGCATCAATTAATTTACTAAAAACATCAACTTTGGTTGTAATGATTTGTAAACTTACTGAGCTTCTTGGGCGAATATTTTTTTAAACGTAGACTTAATTTTGATTGCTGTTGATGGTTTAGAACAACAACTTTGGTTGTAAAAAATTTGTAAACTTTTTCAAGATAATAACCAAACAAATATTATTATAAAGAGGAGTTACAAAATATGGGCGAACTCAAAAAACCGTTATATTATCCATCCTAAATGTTTCAAGTTTTTTGTTTTATCGTCGGCTCAACATTTTCTCTCATCTATAACTACCATCACATGAAAGGTCATTATAACCGGGATTGATAATTCACGTGACTCAAATCCTCAACATCTACAATCGTCGACCCAAAATGTAAAAGCTTTTATAATAAATCTCATACGCTCTTAAATAAAAAAACTTGACCTCTCTAAATCTTGATGTATTTGATTTCCACCGTAAATTCCTTCAAGTTTACACATTAAAAGTTCACCCAACGAGACAGACAATCCACTTGACATCAACACAACCTAGTCAAAGTTTGATGTAGTTAACTTAACTCTCCATATACCCTACAATTCAAAGTCCCACCAACACACTTCCAACCAAACAAAACTACTTGAAACACAAAGTGCCAAACCATCACCACCTCCTTTCTCATTCATATTATTCTTCACACCACTTTCTCTCTCTATATTCACTCCTCAATGGAAACCAATTACTCACCCAAAAACCCATCTCCAAACACCCACCACCCATCCCCACCACCCACACCCAGACCCGACCCGAACAACCCATACCCAACTACCTTCGTCCAAGCCGACACCTCTTCCTTCAAGAAAGTCGTCCAAATGCTCACCGGATCCTCCGAAACCGCCAAACAAGCCGCCTCCGCCCCGACCCGAAACCTGATTCCCATCAAGTCGGGTCATAACAAGAAACCCTCCAAGCTGTACGAGAGAAGGAACAGCCTGAAGAATTTCAAGATCAGTCCGTTGGTACCCGGGTCGCCCCGGAGACCCGGCACGCCGGAGATTCTCTCGCCGGGGATTCTCAACTTCCCGTCGCTGGTGTTGAGTCCGGTGACTCCGCTGGTGCTGGATCTTTTCATTAGATCTCCGGTGACCGGAGACAGCCCGAATTTGAACGTGGAAGCTGAAGACAAGGCGATTGAGAAGAAGGGTTTTTATTTTCATCCGTCGCCGGCGAGTACTTCGTCGGAGCCACGGCTGTTGCCGTTGTTTCCAGTGACGTCACCTAGGGTTTCAGGTTCTTCTTGAGCTGTTATGAGATTATTATTATTATTATTATTATTATTATTATTATTATTATTATTATTATTATTATTAATGTAACGGTTCCGTAATTGTTGAATTTTGCTGGTCAAAATTGGGGGACAATGGTGATGATGAACAAGTTACAAGTACAACTTTTGAGCGTAATGTACAAGTTGTTAATGCAGTGTTGTGCTGAAGACAGCTCACCTGGAAATTAGTAAATTTTTTTGTTAGCTTCAGTCTTAATTGTACAAGTTTCTATCTTGTTCTCAATTTAAAAATTTTAATCTTATTTCTCATGCGTTACATGCTTTGTACATTTTTTAATTAAATGTTTAAAGTAAAAAAAAAATGACTTAATACTTTGAGCTAGCCAACAGCTTTAGCTCAGTAAGTTCAAATCTAGTTCCAATCAATGTAGTTGGTCTTTGGACGATGGGTTTGAAGTTTGGACTACTTTGTGTCGTCTGTGATCGCAAGCGTGTAGTCTTAGCTGTTGGATTTCTTTGATAGCCGAATTTTATTCGTTGATAAAAATATCATGAGCTAAAATGGGGAAGAAGTTAAATATTGATGAAATCTATTTTAACCGTTAATAGGCCCAAATCCAGTTGCAAGGTACAAATTCCAATGCATGAATGTAATCAGTCAATGATGAGAATAATAAAGAGAAAAGGTTTTTATTTTCATTGATATTTGTACAATTTGCTCTGAGGGTTGTACATAAGTTTGAAAAGGAGGCTAAACTACAAAAGGGATATTGAGACAGAGTGAATTTTTCTTGTTTGGGTTTACGTGTCAAGAATATTATTTTTAACTTAAAACTAGTAAATTATGCCAAAAAAATTCCTACCCAAAATTGGAATTGTGTTTTTAAGATAACAGGACAAAGATATTTAAACATAAAGTGGATAAAAATGGTGACTGGTTGTTGAAAATATATGAATTTGTTTTAGATAAGTATTCTTCTTAACGAAAGGAAAGGTAGGCATGGAATCCAAGGTATAAGAATGCCCCAACTCAAAGCCAAAGTCAAAATGCCTTTTGATTGGCATCTTTGAAGTTTTACATGGAAATCATGAAGTGGGTGGTTCTTTTCTACATGTCTAAACATACTCAATTGTGCTTTTTGACCTAAAAACACATAAAAGAGACCAAATCATAATGAATAAAGACATGAGAAAGTGAAATGGTAGGGGAAGTGGAGATTCTGATAATGAAAGGCAAGAAAAGCAAATTGCGGTTCAATGCATGAGTGGTTGAATTGGACCAAAAGTCTCATTTTGGTGAGATGATGGTCCTAAGGGACCTATAATTTATAAATTAAAAAGCAACTTGTTTTTTCAAGTTTCTTAGCTTATGGGTTTAGTTTTCATAAAGGAAAATATTTAGCTTGTATATTATATTTGTTATATATTGTTTGACTGAAGATATGTATACTACAAAGTTGTGTGGATGTGGTATGAGTGAAGATTGGACCTTTTTAGGGATTGGTGGTAGAGGTGTTCAAAAAAACCGGTTATAGAACCGGTTTGGTCGGTTTAACCGAAAACCGGTTAATAGAAAAACCGGTTATTAAAAAACCGGTTAGACCGGTTATTGAACCGCCGGTTAGTACTTCGGTTACTCATTCGTGGACAAAAACCGGTTATTGAACCGGTTAGTAAAAAAAACGGTTAAATTTAAAAACCGGTTATTAAAAAACCGGTTAACCTAAAAACCGGTTAACGGTCGGTTAACCAATTTTTAGGTTAACCGGTTTTTGACCGTTATAAAACGGCCATATGACCGTTTGGGTCCTTTTTGCCCGTTTTTTCTTGATTTCTAGCCGTTTTTTTTAACATTTTACCCCCACAAACAACTATATATAGTTTAGGTTGGGTAGGTTAGCTCACACTCGATTATACAACTCTACTAGCTCTAAACCTTTATTTCATACGCGATTATTTTGTTATCTCACACTCAATTATACCACATTACCACTCCATACGCTCTTATTTCGTAGTCGTTTATTTCATACTCGTACTCGTTTATTTCATACTCGATTATACGCTCTTATTATCATGGCCTCCCAAAGTGCTGCTTCATCCGTCAACATAGGTGCCTCGAACACAGACATAACGGTCGTTCGGATCATCCCCACGAAACGAAACCAAGATGTGTGGCAACATTTCGACCTATGCGAACTGTCTAACGGTCGCCAAAAAGCTCGATGCAAGCACTGTTTGAAGTTCTATGCCAAAGATGCAAACTCCACTTTAAAAGCGCATATACAACAGCGCTTTTGCAAGGCCTTGAAGGACGAAGCGGGAAGTAGTTCGCAGCCGGAGATGACGAATCAAGGAGGGGTGTTTACGTACGACGTTGAAGCGGTACGTCAACAGTTTTCAAACTTTGTGATTCAACAAACACTTCCTTTCAACCACTTCGACAACCCTCAATTCACGGAGATGATGCAAAACTATGTTCAACCACGCTACCAACACGTAAGTCGTTCGACCCTTAGAAGAGATTGTCTTAAAGCATGGAAAAACGCTAAATCCGAACTAATTTCATACTTTTCAAACTTACAAACTGGTGTAAACTTAACAACGGATGTTTGGTCGGTACCTCATGGTTCGCCCGACTCATACATTTGTGTGACGGCTCATTGGGTTGACCCCGAGTCGTGGCAAATGATGAAACGAACCGTTGCGTTTCAATTGTTTGATTACCCGCACACGGGTAGAAATATTTTTCAAATCTTGGATAAAGTCATTCGACAATACAAAATTGAAGATAAAATCTTTTCAATTTCGTTTGATAACGCGTCCAACAATACGGCCGCGGTTGGCCATTTAAAATTAAAGTATAAACCTATTTGTGATGGAGCGTTTTTTCATAGCCGATGCATTGCACATATTATCAACTTGGCCGTGCAAGATGGGTTAAACGTGATCGAAACGCAAAGAAACAGTTTTAAAAGAATGTTACGAGATGTTTTTAGCAACAATAAAACATTTTCAAGATACAAAAAATTTTGTGTAGAAGCTAATTGTCAATGGTTGGGGCCAAATTGGGATTGTCCAACAAGATGGAACTCGACTTGTAATATGTTTGAGAAAGCCATCCAACAAAAAGAATCATTAATTGCGTTTCATCAAATTTTGTCAAGTAGGGGTAAATGTGCACCATATGATCCTAGAAACTGGTTATTGATTGAGATCGTTACGGAGGTCCTTCAAATTTTTAAATCTTGCACAACTAGTTTATCCGGGGTTTACTATCCAACAAGCCCCATTGCTTTACCAAAAATTGCTGTCATGTGCACAAAGTTGAGTGAACTTGATTGTAGGGGTGCACCTTATTTTGATATGGGTGTAAAAATGAAAGAAAAATTTAGAAAATATTTTCAACAACTACCCGCTGTTTTGACATGTGCTGCTGCGTTAAACCCTTGCATCAATGTTGGTGGTGTTGAAGCTTTAATAGAAAAAATTTGTGATGAGCTTGGGTTAAACGACGATCAAAACCCCTATTATAGCCAAACTTTAAAGAATGCTTTCAACACCACCTTGTCAAACATGTATGATGTCTACCTTACAAAATACGGGTCGTCTTCCCAAATTTATGACTCGTTAAGAGCTGTTGCCCAATCCCAATCCCAAACCGACCTTGAAATGGGGATGTACTACATGATTTGGGAAGACGCCGGTAAACGTCAAAGGGTAAACACCCCAAGCAGTGAACTTGGAAGGTATGGTGGTACCAACTTTGTGAAACACATGACTCCGGATGAATTTAGAAGTCTTGATTTGCTGGCTTGGTGGAGAGGTAAGGAGGATGAGTTTCCGATCCTCGCCGCCATAGCCAAAGATTTACTAACGGTCCAAGCTTCCACGGTAGCTTCGGAGTCTGCTTTTTCTGTTTCTGGCAGGGTTATATCGATTAGGAGGACTCGACTCACTGCACCAGCTATAGAGATGTCGATTTGCTACAAGGATTACTTGGACTCTTTAGATAGGGCACAACATCAACGCTCACTCGAGGGGGAAATGGAGTATGAAGCGGGCTTGTATGAAGACGAGGTCAATGAAGGACACACTCAACCAATGACCGATGAAGAAGCCGCGTACGACGATTACCTAAGAAATAGCTCGGGATCGGGTAGCGAAGAAAATTAGTTAAAGAAACAGCAAACATGGAGGCAAATCATGAGTAAGAAACAGCAAGTTGTTCATGTAATCGTGTCTAAGCATTCTTTTTCCTAATATGTGCTCTTATTTACTTGTTGATTTGGATTTTTCTAATTTAGTTAAAGAAACAGCAAACATGGAGGCAAATCATGAACAAACTGCGATTGGGAACAACAGGAGCATCTGCTAGTTCACGATTTAATGTTTGTATTTTTGAGTTAAATCATGAACAACAGTTCTTGGCAGAGATTTCTTCAGTGTTAATGATTTAATGTTTGTATTTTTGAGTTACGAATATGCGATAACGATTTAATGTTTGTATTTTTAATGTAAAAACTATAAATGAAAGTTATGTGTTTTTAATCTTTGGTTTGTTGAAAACACATTCACCAACACACACTCATACTCATCTTCCAAGCAAAGAACCCTAACAACGAAAGCAAAGAATGGCTTCGGTCAGTCCGTTTTGCCTTGTAGAGTTGTAGTTACCGGTTTGCCTTGTAGTTACCGGTTTGTTTATACTGTGAAAAAATAATGGTCTTCATTAAGTACAAAATATAAAAAACAAATATTCGTATTTGAAACCGCGAAATTTAAAAAAAAAAAAAAAAAAAAAAAAACCGGTTAATAAAAAAACCGGTTTATTAACCGGTTCTAACCGGTTTCTAAACCGGTCCTAACCGGTTAGACCGGTTAGGGTTTTGACAGAAAAAAACCGGTTATTAACCGGTCCGGTTATTAACCGAACCGATTTTTTTCCGGGCCAAAAAAAACCGGTCCGGTTAATAACCGAACCGGTTTTTTTAAAAAAACCGGTTTGTGCACCTCTAATTGGTGGGTCATTGGATTTGAAAATTTTCATGTGGTATGTTGGTCCATTCTTTACTTTGCCACTCATAAGTTTCTATCTTGATTAGTGGTTGATGACTTGAAGCCCATAGGTTGGATTGTTTGACCATCTATGTCAACATGTTAGTTAATGTTGATAATGATACATTTATAATGAATGTATCGTAAACGGTAGATCTTTTATTTTGTGTGCAACTTCTAAACAATCTAGTACTTTTAATATTTATCGGTCAGTGGTATTAATGTGTTGAAGATAATATTTGTGTGCTTTGTGGTTTGTTTCCAGAATCAACGGTTCATTTTATGATCGAATGTTGGGTGGCGAAATAGATTTGGTCTATTAATTATAATTGGGTTAAACTGTCGGCTTCGTCTTATATTGACTTGGTTAAGGATTTACAGGAGTACCCATGCAAACATAGGAATGATAGTTTGGAAAGCGAGGTGACTCAAGCAATCTTACTAGCTAGTAACATGTTGGTTTATTTGGAGAGCACGAAATGATAAGATTTATAAGAACAAGTTGGTATCGCTGGACAAGTTGGTGAATGATATAAAAACTACTTCCTTCTTATGGGTGAAGAATCAGAGCCATATGCCGAATCTTGATTAGGAAGACTGGTGAAAAGTTTATTTTGTTAACTTTCCTTTGCAGTTGATTTTGTTGACTTTGTTTGGTTCTTCTCATTTCCTTGTACGCTTTGGGTCTTTGCGGCTTACCAAGTGTCCCTTGTTTTCTTTAATTTATTGGTTATTCAAAAAACAAATAAAAAAATCTACGTATATCGATCGTTTATGTTAATTAGCATGTGATATAAATTATTGTTTGTGGTCATCCAAAGTACAAAATAAACGGTATCTCAATTAGTTTTATCTGTACATTAATGTTTTTTTTTTCTTTTTCTCAACTTAGGTATTGTTTGACCACCTATGTCAACAAGCTATTTTATGTTGATAACATAATACCACTATTATGTGTAGGTTCCCAGCAGGATCTACACGGAAGTATCTCGTACTACATAGGTGCGGAATCCCTACGTAAGACGATACGAGCGTTAGATGCGATATACGTTAAAACCAAGCACAAATACACGTTACAATACTCAAAAGACACGTTGTATTGCAACCCTTCAACACGTGATGTTCAATCACAATTACACCTACTGGAATCACTACCCAATACAAGCCGTAACATAGGTATATAAAGACTTCGACAACTTCGCCTAACAGACTAGGCGAAGTTGTCAATAACTTCGCTTGTCCACAAGTTCGCTTATATCAGGCGAACTTGTGAGACAATCTATCTAAACCAAAACAAAACAAACTAACACGATTACAGACACTAGATACTGAACTACTGACATAATGCACCAACAGACTCCCCCTTGGCAGTAGCTTCATATCTCTATCTTCAATCACTTGTCTTGTAATCCTAAAAATCTCGAGTCACTCGTCTTCAAGCATGAACGCCTTCTCTGACACAAACGGAAACTACTCTCTGATATTTCTTGGCTTCATCTTTCCATGCAGGAATATAGAATATCTTTTTCTCGTCTAGCACCTGCAAGTCAGCTTGAGACAGATTTACCAAGTGCATAGGATCATACACTCTCAGCACCTCTTGTTCATCTTCATCCTCTATAACCGCTTCAGCTGTTTGACTATCGACATACCACAATTTCAGTTTCTTTAAGACATACTTGGGCATTTGTTTCATCGGCACTTCTTTTAAACACCGGATAGGCTTATACTTCATTACCATCCAAGGTTTGCCATCAACTCTCATTCCTCTGTCTATATCTTCAACAAGCTTCCCTTTCTGCGGCTTTAACAACTCGAACTTTTTCTCTTTTATACTTTCTTTCCACACGATCTTCCCAATAATCCTAGCTATATTATCATCACTCCTGTATATCAACCCCAACTTGGCCAAATCCTTCACCTCACATTCAGGTAAGGTATTCAACGATCTCAACAACCTCTTAAAGTACTGAATCCCATTAAAGCGTTTAATCACAAATAGCCTCAACTGCTCATCATATAACCAGCATATAATATCATTTTTCGATTCAGCATACCCTTTGATATTATAACTCTTTTTAAACATAGTTGGAACCGCTGGCTTCTTTGTCTTTACGAACCATTGAGCGTAACCTTCTTTCCATCTCGGCTGCTCTTCCCATTCAGTCTCATCACTTCCCATATCTTGACCCACATTTGACTTATCAACATCTGGAATTTCATGTTCTACATTATCCTCCACAATCTCTCCCTCTTCAATCTCACTGTCAATCACAATCTCGGCTCCTATCTTCTCATTCTCTTCAACCGGTAACACGTCGTCGTCACCTACAATATCATCATCCAACATCTCCTCATCCTCCACTACCACCACATCATCACCCCCTGATCCACCTGCTGCACCAGCTGACTCCCCCTGAGATGTGGAAGTCCCAAGAGTTTGTTCAGTTCTTGGAAACTCACCACCTGCACCTTTCGATGCATTGGGATCATCGTCTCTATCATTACTCTTCTTCGTCCTCAACTCATCGCCCTTGCAGCTCGTTTCCCCCTGAGATGCTAAGAACTGTTTTAAAGCATCAAAAAGTTTACCGTGCTCAACCAGGAGGGACGACTGAATCTGATTTTCTGCAACAAGGCGTTGAATAGCGTGAGTCTGGATCAGGTTGATTCTTGATTGTTCTGCCACGACCCTTTCAAGAGCTCCTATCCTGTCTGAGTCAGATAAAGTTGCATCAAATCAAATCTCATATGAGAAATGTCTTGAGCATACGGTGGAGGGATTCCCAAGGTGGCCGGAACATCAGAAACAGGCTGAAAAGTAACCGCAGGTGGTATTGTAACAGATAAACCCGCGGTGGCAACCAAAGTCGACTCAACAAATCTTGCCACAACCTTCGATGAAGTAAGAGTAGGAGGTGGCAAGGAAACAATTTCTGGAGCCGAAAACTGAAAAGTAGTGGGTGGAATGCCAAAGGAAGATGATGTAGATATCACGGTAACACCCGAGGTGATCGGTCCTGTCACAGTCATCAAAGCAGGAACCATAGTCAAACCAGATAAGGCGGGTGGAGAGAAACGAACCACCCTCGAGCTTTCACAAGCTCCCGAGCCTTCACCCGTTCTGACCCTATTCGATCGACGAATCAACCGATCTAACACCTCCTCAAAGTCCGATTCACTGTCATCTGTGTCTTTCTTTCTTTTTCCATGAATTCTTTCTTGGGTAACCAGAATCTGTCTTGCTTCAGCAATATCATCAGCTGAGGAGTCAGAGTCGGTTCTTTCAGAATCAGCTACAGACGTAGCTACCAGCGACACATCAACACCAGAAACCTCTGCAACTGAGACCTGAATGTCTGCCTCAGGATCAACTCGTTCCATATCAAAGAACCCTTGGCCACCAAAAGCAGCTTCAAGGTCTACTTGTTCCTCCGGTGCCACAACAGGAGCAGCAGGCAATGCTTGCTGTACCACAGGTGGTGGTTGAGAAACAACAGCCTGTTGCGGTGCCGGATCCCGAAACTCGTCTCCGCGAGGAGCAACATACGCCGGGTTTATCAAATACCCAAATAACGGAGTATGCCGAGGACGAAGCTCTAGTTTACTTCGAGCACTCGACGACCTGCATTGTGCGAATATCCTCTTACTGACACTCTCTACATATCGAATGGGACGGCGCTGAGGTAGCGTAGAAGCCACATGATTCAAGATCATTTGTAAGAATCTTGGATACATCAAGAATCTTTCACGAGCTACCGCACGTCTCTGACGGTCTATTTCATAAAACACCATCTGACTGAAGCTGTAAGGCTTGTTTTAAGTCAGTGCTGTCATTGCCGATTGCATCGTCGCACCCATCCCGTCCGTACCAGCCTTACGACCCGACATGCACATGATCATCACATGCATGAGAAAACGCCATTGATCCAACAAAAATCCCTTACGCCTCTGAGTGTCACCCAATGGACCGGAATAGCCCATTCGTAAAAATGCACCATCTCTGAATGGAGCAGTAAAGTCTGTAGGATCATCTCTAGTTTCATTCCCGAACTGCAAGGCGACCCTTATCTTCTCAGATGAGAACTGCACCTCCTGATTGTTAACTGTGGCGAGCATGAATGGGGGCTCGACTCTACAATCATATTCTACCGTTTGCCAGAAGTCTTCAATGTTCGACAGAGAAATGGGCAGAGTTGTAGTAATAGCATGGAAGATACGCGAGCGAATAAGGAAAGTGATGATCTCGCGATAATCATCAACACCGCTAGCATCCGGATCCAGAGTGATGTACATATTGTGACCCGGAAAGAATTGACGGTTGTTATCACCACCTTCGTCACTACCAGCACCACCGGCTCCTGCTACAGCTGCCATATCTGCATAACAACCGGTCTAAGTTAGAAAATCATCAAAGCAGATCACAACTTCGCCTATTACCATGAGCGAAGTTATGATAGCTTCTGGTGTACAGGCGAAGTTAGGGAAAGGGCGAAGTTGAGTACAACTTCGCCTTTACTATAACTTCGCCTGATAACAGATAAGCATTTAAATAATATAAAGAACCAGGCGAAGTTAGGTATAAGGCAAAGTTAATGATAACTTCGCCTAACCATAACTTCGCCCCTTGAACAACGTCGCCCCTAATAAGTTAAAGATTAAAGCAACAGGCGAAGTTAAGCCTAAGGCGAAGTTGCGAACAACTTCGCCTAAACCTAACTTCGCCTGAACTGAAACGGCGACAGTTCAGTAGGCCAGACGAGGTTTGTTGGTGAAATTGGTGATTGTGGACAATGAAAACATGTTACAAAAGAGATCTAGACGATCAAATTGGTTACGAACACGTCAAAAAGAGTTTGAAAAGTGGGTGTGTAATGGTTTGCATGAACGAGGTCCCAAATCGGACCAAAACGACATCTAATTAACATGATTGACAAGAATTATACGTAATATCGACCCTACACACCTTTAACACGGATTGGAAACGAAAAATAACAAGGTTTGATTCGAGGAAATAAGTTCGCCGAGGGTGATTAGAGTATAAGTTCGCCGGGTTTGTGAAAATGTGCAAAGGGTTTGACATAAAAAGTCCTTTATATATGTTTGAAAAAGCTCAGGCGAAGTTATGGTTAAGTTCGCTTATCCATAACTTCGCCCATGTGACAACTTCGCCTTAAATTTACAAAATCAGTCCTCAAACATTTGAACAAAATGCAACTGTCTTTTAAAATCCTCCGTGAAAGATTTAAACTTTATAATCAAAGAACCAAGTAACCAAGCTTTGAAACATAAAACGAAATATACATGAAAATTTTAGTAATTAAGTACACGGGATCAAATTTCAGTCTTGTCGGGGACCAGCATGTTTTAGAAAAGATCCGAACAGGAATCATACTAATTAAAAATGGCTGTCACAGAGATCCATGTTCAGCGGTATTACGACATAAAGAAACAGGTTGTAAGCAGGTATACAACTTAGTATGGTTTTCATCGCTTCAGTGATACGGATTAGGTTCAATTAAGCTCAAAATTTAGATGGACATCTCCTCAAAGATTGTGATGCCTCCTATCTATTCTCAAAGCGTATTCGGCTTTCCCCAAGTCACCCCGAGTTGACCTCGACCCGTAGTGTCTGATCAAACAGGTAAGTACATGTTGATCTTTAGAGTCTTCTTCC
This sequence comes from Bidens hawaiensis, assembly GCF_021521415.1. NCBI lineage: Eukaryota > Viridiplantae > Streptophyta > Magnoliopsida > Asterales > Asteraceae > Bidens > Bidens hawaiensis. Next base: position 13,826 of record NW_027506124.1, on the reverse strand, counting down.
CGTTCTCTTTCTTGCCTCTTGATTGACAATGATAACACAATAGGCTTCAGAAGGCTTAACATATATTTTTTTTAATAAAGTTTTACATATCTTCAAACAGTAGACTACTGCAAGTCCCGAATCTGGATCACTGCAGGTACTTGACACACTATCTTCTTGGACATCAGATCACTCACGGGCTCGTGTATGACTGGGTAATCGCTTTTCTGCCTATCATTCGGAAAGATGTATATGGAGACATACACAACTCTGAATGAGTCTCCACTTTAGATCGAGAAGATTTAGTTAGTATCACTTCTACTTTTACGCACTATAAAAAGCTACCAAAACATACAATGACTGTTCTAGAGTCTTTTAGGCCTAATAACTTCACTAGTTATGCACACAGAAATTGTTTGTGTATCACTTTCCAAGGTTGGATCAATTTTCTTAAAAACATTGTATTGAAACTTCTTACGAAGTTATAGACTTGAAGAATTATATCATCTCCCTAAAAAAATTTTAGATTCTATCGCCCCGATCAAGTCAAAGTCATCAGGTAAACGGCTATCCTGAAGATCCAATGGTTCAGCTGGACCGACCACATCCGAATATGCGTCCTTTTAACTAAGTATGAACGACTACTTTTCAGCGAAATAATAAAAACACATCATAAACCGCCCCAGTCACTTTCAGTCATCTGGTTAATGGCTATCTTCATAATCTACTAGTAGAAGTAAGGACCAAACATATCCAAAGATGTGTCCTTCAAACTGAAGCAACCGACATAATTTTAAGCGATAGTGACGTTTTTTTTTAAATAAAAGAAACGAGAAACACGGTTACTCGGGATTGATCATCCCATTAAGCTCAACAAGATTTTGAAAACGAGTTCGGTCAAACGCTTTAGTAAAAAGATCAGCGAAATTATCTAACGAATCAACCTTTTCGAGCACTATTAATTTCTTCTCAGCACAATCCCGTATATAATGATGACTAATGTCAATGTGTTTTTGTTTTGCTATGTTTTACGGGATTGTTAGTTACTGAGATTGCAGAAGTGTTATCAATGCAAATAGGAGTTTGAGTGAAATTCAGACCGTAATCGCGCAATTGCTGTTGTATCCAAAGAACCTGGGAGCAGCAGTTTGATGCTGCCATGTACTCTGCTTCACAGGTGGAAATGGCTACTGTGGTCTGCTTCTTGCACTGCCATGACACCAATCTTCCTCCCAGAAACTGGCATCCACCGGTTATCGACTTCCTGTTCTGATTGCAACCTTCATAGTCAGAATCCGTGTAAGCAACCAAGTCCAGGTCTCCCCCTTTCGTGTACCACAATCCCAGCTTAGGCTTGCCTTTGAGATACCGCAAAATCCTCTTCACTCCCTTCATGTGAGATTCCTTTGGGTTTGCCTGAAATCGAGCACAGAGACAAAATGCAAACATAATATCAGGTCTCAATGCAGTTAAATACATTTAAGAACCTATGATTGCTCGATATTGGGTGGGGTCCACGTCTTCATCACTGTCCGAATCAGCACCCAGTTTGTGGTTGACGCAAACCGGAGTATCAAATGGAGTGCTGTCCTCCATCTTGAAGCGTTTGAGAACGTCTTGGACATATTTAGTTTGATGGATGAACATCCCATCTTTCTTCTGATCAACCTGCAATCCTAAAAAGAAAGTTAATTCACCCATTGCACTCATTTCAAACCTCATTTTCATGACTTCTTCAAACTCCTGACACATGACGACTTTTGATGCAGCAAATATGATGTCGTCCACGTAGACTTGAACTAGTAGAAAATCTCGCCATTTTCTCTTGACAAACAGGGTGCTGTCGATTTTTCCTCTTTCGAACCCATTCTCATGTAAGTAATCTGATAAGGTTGCGTACCAGGCACGAGGGGCCTGATGTAGTCCATATAGCGCTTTACTCAGCTTGTACACATGATCAGGAAAGTCAGGGTCAGGAAAACCCGGAGGCTGTTCAACGTATACTACCTCATCGACTTTACCATTAAGAAAAGCACTTTTCACGTCTAATTGGAACACCTTCATTTCATTGTGTGCAGCAAATGCCAAAAATAGTCGAATCGCTTCCAATCTTGCCACAGGAGCAAACACTTCATTGTAGTCGATTCCTTCTTACTGATTGAACCCTTTCACTACCAGCCTCGCCTTGTTCCTTATGATTATCCCTTTCTCATCTCTCTTACATTTGAAAACCCATTTGGTGCCAATAGCATGCACATTCTTCGGTTTTGTTTCCACACTTCCATCTTCTCGAACTGGGCTAACTCTTCTTGCATGGCTTCGACCCACGAGCTGTCCTTTAGAGCCATTTGATAGTTCTTTGGTTCAATCTGGCTGATGAAGCAGGTGTATAAGCATTCATTAATGATACCCGTTTCTTTAATGCTTGCGTAAACACAAGTGTGCTCATTCAAGCATCGTCTAGTTTGTACACCGTCAGACAGATCACCTATCACGTTCTCCAAAGGGTGATTTTTGTGAACTCCAGTAGTCGGAACCGTACTAATTTCCAGATTGTTTTCCAAGTTCGAAGAGAGTTCATCAATGGGTGATTGTTGTTGAGAATGAAATGGGTTGTAAAATTCTTCCTCGGTAGTGGCAGCAGGAGTATCAACAGCACTTGACGAGGAAGGTTGACTTTCATCGTATCTCGGACATCGCACAATATTTTCTTCCTCATCATACAGAATCTGTGTAGCAATTTTCTCATCAACTTCTGCAAAATCCAAATAAGGCATATTAAAAGATTTGAACAGTTTATCATAGTCGAAAGCTTCAGCGGGTCCCGTGCTAGGCTTTGGTGATTTGTAACTTGTAATGTCCGTGTTACATACAACCTCAACCTTGCTGTTCGATAAATTAAAGACTCTTCTGTTGGGTGTACCAACAACATATCCGACTAAAATACCTTCGTCGGCTTTCTCACCAAATTTTGAGTTTGTCTTTAATATCGTACATGGGGACCCGAATGGTTCGAGACCATTCAAGTTTGGCTTTCTACCATGCATAAGTTCATAACAAGTTTTATTCAATTTTTAACAGTTAAAACATGATTAAGGATATAACAGGCTGTGGCAACAGCTTCAGCCCAGAACACCACGGGAAGTTTAGCATCAGCCAGCATGGTTCTGGCTCCTTCAATTAGCTTTCTATTCTTCCTCTCAGCCACCCCATTTTGTTGCGGAGTGTATGGGGCGCTGTACTGATGGTCTATCCCTTTTTGTAAGCAGAACATCTCCATCTGGTAGTTCTTGAACTCTGTCCCATTATCACTCCTAATGTACTTAACCTTTCTCCCAACACTGTTTTCAACCTTGGTAATCAAGCTAATCACCAACTGAAACGTCTCATCTTTTGCCTTCAGAAAATATACCCAAGAGTATCGAGAGTAATCATCGGTTACTACCAAGCAGTATGAAGTTCCACCTAGGCTCTTTACATTCACGGGACCAAAGAGATCCATGTGAAGCAGGTCTAGTGTACTGACGATTGAGTTAACCTTCTTGGAGTGATGAGGTTTCTTGTGTTGCTTTCCCTTCTTGCACGACAAGCATTGATCTTCAAAGTTAAAATTCTTCAAGGGAACACCCAGCACCAGGCCATTCTTGACAATGTAATTCATTTTGCGAAGATGTATATGCCCCATTCTTCGATACCATAATTCTGACTCAGATTCAGTTTCCTTGGACAAAAGACATGATTCTTCGGTTGTCATCTCAGTTGACCTCATATCCATTAAATACGTGTTCTTTTCTCTTGGAGCTCTCATCACCACCCATGCCTCTGGTATCTTGAAACCAGAATAAAGGACGATTGCCTCGTTTTTAGTGCAATGCACCGTGTAGTCTTTATCACAAATCTGAGATACACTCAACAAATTATGCTTCAATTCTTCAACAAAGTTCACCTTCTCTAACTTCATTTTACCATTTGTCACAGTTCCAATACCAGTAATTCTACCGCCACTCTCTCCAGCAAAACTTACCCTACCTCCTTGAACAGGTTTCCATTCGTGTAACAAATTCTTGTTACCAGTCATGTGCCGGGAACAGCCACTATCCACAACCCACAGATTGTTTACAGTCCTGTTCAACAGTTCCTGCACAGATAAAGAAAAGATTAAAATCTGGGGATCCAAGACCTATTGGTCTTAGGTCGATTAAATCTGTTAAACGGCATCCCATACTTTGGTTGTCCAAAGTCAGTTTGAGAATGATTTCTGTAAGTCCTAAAAGGAAACCTTCTTGAGGATTGACTATGAGGCCTTCCAAACCTTAGTGAATTAACCGAATTATGATGGTAGGTTTGGTTGTTAACTGGGAAAAACTGAGATTGATATCTTTGAAATCTTGGTTTAGTCCAATGTCTGAACTGTGGTGAGTTAGCATTCTTACCATTATAGTAATTACTATTCGTTTTATTCTCAGTTTTCGGAGGCCTCATACCTCTGAATCTCTGATTTAGAGGACAATCAGCAATCAGGTGTCCTATTTGATTGCATCTGAAACAACTCCTGTGTTCAACTTTCGTCTCAACCGTTGTTTCAGATGTTGAGGTTGCATTACTATTCGTTTGTCTAACATATGGTGGGACAAACGGGTTTAGGGGAGAGTTCTTTTCAGTTGGCTTATATTCCTCCCCACGTTTTAGTAACACTACCTCTTCTTTTATCTCACTAGATTCGGATGTCTTGTCTGAATTTGATGAGACAGAGCTAGGAATAGAAATCTTAACATTCGAAACAGGCTTACTCATTTCGTTTTTACTCACTTCAGGTTCTTTAATCGAAACTTTGACAGGAACTGTCTGACTAATCTCAACATCAACATATTTCTGATTACTAGGATCATACGTATAGTTATGGTTATATGGTGGCGGAACTTCAGAAAATCCAATTCCCCCTTTGTTAACTTGGGAACGTTGAACACTTACGATGTGATCAAGCATTGCTGAGGAATTTCTAAACTGTTCAATTTTTCTGTTTAATTCCACCACTTTTACCTGGTAATCAGCTACCTGTTTATCCCTTTCAGCAATTAGTTTGGTTTTTTCCTCTAACACTTCATAACTAAGATCAATCACTTGTATTTTATCAGCTAGACTGGCTTTAAGACTTCTGATATCTTTATCACTAGCTTTTATTTTTACCGAGTAACTGTTTTCTCTAGTTTTAGTGTAATGATGATCTTCTTTTAACGTTTTAAATTGAGCGTCCAAACTAACAAACTGATCAGTTACTGTTTTCAATTGTTCAGACAGATTTTCACATTGCATACAATGAGGTTCAGAACTTACCTCAGAGAGCTGATCGTTCACTTCTGCCATATAAGCTTATTTTTCTCCCGTCTCTTTCTCACTTTCTGCAGTTTCGATGTTCACCAAATTTGCCTGTTCGAAGACTTCCTCAACCTGTAGATTCCAGTTGTACCCACCATTGTGTCTAGATACCATAGCCCTATTCTCACTACCTCCCCCATTCTGTTGTGCAGGCATGTTCTGACTACGTTCGACTCTCTCATTTGTACATTCCTTAGCAAAGTGACCATTTTGTTGACAGTTGTAACATCTAACCTTTGATTTGTCAAAACCTGGTCTTTCGCCAACGAACTTTCTACCCGTTTTCTTCATGAATCTTTTAACCCGTCTTACTATCATAGCCATCTGCCACTGCAGGTCCATCTCTTCTAGATCATCAGCATCAATTTGATCATAGTCTTCATCCAAAGTTGCGGGATCGACTATTTTACCTTTGATGTAATTCTCATAAGATGCAATGAAAGATGCATAGAGAGCAAACTGTTGTTCAACTGATTTAACACTCATGGGCATCTGTGAGTAGTCGTTGGTTGGAACATTTGATGAAAAGTTACCAGTTGTGGCTTGAGGTTTTGAAGAATTACTTACTGCAGCTACGAAACATACATCACCATCCATGTTGAGAGTCACATGACCATCATGAGTTAAATTTGAGTTTGAGTCTCCTTTTGAGTAATAAGCAGAGGATTCTGACTTTGAACTTGAACTTGAAGTAACTTTCGCACCATACATTCCCGGATCCTGAACCTGATCAGTTGGTGTCTCTTTCCGAACCATGTTAAGTTCAAAAGTTCGTAATTTATTGACAGCTGTTTCTAAATCAATATTGGCAAACTCTTTATCTTCTCTCATCAAAACGTGTACATTTCCCATTTCGGTGGAAGAGCATCAAGAAGTTTTTCTACAATCTCTTCTTCTTTATAGTCAATTGAGTAATTTCTAAGTTCGGTCATCAGGTGATAATATCTTGTGATGATATCATCAAGTGATTCATTTTTCAAATGTTTGAACACCGAGAATTGGGTTTTGAGTAGCTTAATTTTGGATTCACGTATCCCCACATTACCTTCATATCGATTTTCTAGCGCTTCCCATAGCACTCTAGTGGTTTTGTATTTCCTGAAGGTGTGAAGAATCTCTTGTGGAAGAGCCATGGTGATTGCCGCATGAGCTTTACTCTCTGCCTCATACATTTTCCTCTCCTCCTCATCCATCTTACTGTACTTCTTTATTTGATCACGACCTTCAAACAAGGATGTTGGTGGAATGTATCCGTCTTGTATGCACACCCACATCTTAGCATCTTGATATTTAACATACTGTTCAAACCGATCTTTCCAAGCAACGAAATCAGTACCCTTAAGCATTTTCGGAGCCTTAGTTGCTGAACCTGCTTCAACTTCCATTTTCACCAGTTCCGTAATGTTTATCGAAGTCATCGCTGAAAGAAACACGACTTGAAAACACACACAATGTTTTTTTTTTAATTTGAACAGTGACCAGTAGGCGAAGTTATGCTTAACTTCGCTTGATTACTTAACTTCGCTGAAACTCTTAACTTCGCTTGCTACTTAACTTCGCTTGATTCCTTAACTTTGCTGAAACTCTTAACTTCGCTTGCTACTTAACTTCGCTTGCTACTTAACTTCGCTTGATGACAACTTCGCTTAAACTTATAACTTCGCCTAAACCCTACGAACAGTGACGGCAACTTCGCCTGATGAACACAAGGTTTTTGCAGGTTTTAATTTGACGTATTGCGAGGTATGCGAAGGTGTAATGGGTAATATTTGATAGTGGGAGATGGGTAGGACACAAAAACTCGGTATTTCAACGTAAACTCGTCCCGCGAATAGTCGAACGGAACGATTTCTACACTCGTGTGATAATCCCGAACCACACAATCACGAGCAAATGCTCTGATACCAATTGTAGGTTCCCAGCCGGATCTACACGGAAGTATCTCGTACTACGTAGGTGCGGAATCCCTACGTAAGACGATACGAGCGTTAGATGCGATATACGTTAAAACCAAGCACAAATACACGTTACAATACTCAAAAGACACGTTGTATTGCAACCCTTCAACACGTGATGTTAAATCACAATTACACCTACTGGAATCACTACCCAATACAAGCCGTAACATAGGTATATAAAGACTTCGACAACTTCGCCTAACAGACTAGGCGAAGTTGTCAATAACTTCGCTTGTCCACAAGTTTGCTTATATCAGGCAAACTTGTGAGACAATCTATCTAAACCAAAACAAAACAAACTAACACGATTACAGACACTAGATATTGAACTACTGACATAATACCACTATTATGTATTGTTTGACCACCTATGTCAACAAGCTATTTTATGTTGATAACATAATACCACTATTATGTATTGTACATCTTTTATACTTAACGTGTAACTTATACCTAACAATATATTAATCGAATTTTTTAATGCTTATCTAGGTTTGTGCAAAGCCAACTATTAGTGTAGAAACTATAAAGTCTACATTAATGTTTTTCAACAACTTGGGAGATGTTTACTTTGCAAAAGCTAATGAAATGCTTTGTTATCAGAATTTAAAATTTTAAGCCATGACTTGTCGTTGTGCAATTGTACGAAATTGAATCATATGGAATGTCCATATATAATGTTGTGTGTTGTCGTTGAAGTTGAGCTCCTAATTCATCGAATAATAATGTGCCATACAATTTTTACTGGACACTCGCTGAAGCCACTATCGAAGCTGCATGAGCCTGTTGTGGTTCAGGCGAGCGGTAGCTTTAGCGTGTTATTTTTTTTTTATTTATTTAATTGTTTCTTCTAAATTTGAAAACTAATAACTAATATTGCATTAAAATAAAAATATTAGCATATAATAATACTAGCCTATGACAAGATTAGCGGGACGTCTAGCCCACAAATGCTCGACCAACTCATGACGAAGGTTTTCGTGAACCTTGCGGTTCTTGAGATATAAGATGTTTTGAATTTTTTCATTATTAGTGATTGTCGATTTTGGTCGTAAGATGTTACCATGGTAGTTTTGACAAATAGCCATACATTGGACCTCAAGAACCATGTTATGTAGAATTATACAAGTGTAGACGACAATCATTATTTTCTCCCTTGACCAAAACTATAGTGGCCTCGAAATCAAATGAAAATTTTTTCTTTATAACTCCAAACGCTCTTTCAATATCTTTACGTGCCGATTCTTGCTTCTTCTTATAGTACTTCCGCTTGACTTCAATTGGAGATGCATAATCTTGAACAAGCGTCGACCATTCACTGTAAATCGCATCAACCAGGTAGTAGCCATGCTTGAATTGAACCATGTTCGCATAAAACAATTGACAGCTCAACCCCGTCAATAATGTCATCGAAAATCGGTCACTATTCAATAACATTTATGTCGTTATTTGACCCGACAAACCAAAAAACGCATGCCAGAACCAAAGATCATAGGAGGCCGCCGCCTCAAGTATAATACTAGGGTTGGGGTGATCACCCCGGTGGTGTTGGCCCAGACAGATCAAACAATCATATCAAACGAACCTATCAAACAAACGAACACGAGATATTGGGTAACAACCCTCAACTCTTTTCATATAATCAAACGAACTTAGCAAACGAACATAACTTCACGAACATATAAGGAGAAAAGACTCTCTTGACTCTCTCTCGACCCTCACAAATAAAACTAATAAACTAGACCCTATTTATACACCTACTAAACTTGCTCTCCAAGACAATCACTTAACTTCCTCTCTAAGCCAAGACCTTTCCTAAACCTACTACAATTCAATTAACTAAAATAAAACATAACAAATAAAACCCTTAATTGTATTACTAATTCAAGATTAATCCTTCATTCACCCCCTTAATCTTGAATTGTTCATCTCTTTTGTACTACCAAGGTCTTGAATTCCTAATAACGCTCTTAACTCCTCAATTTTAATCATTGATTCATCTTTACCCTTTCTTTTCAGTTGTTTGTAACAAACCTGTTTAACAGGCTCTTCACGCTCACCGTTCAAACCTCCTACGTTGATTTCATATACAACTTCAATCTCCATGGTTTTCTTTCTAACTTTTCTTTTCTTTCTTCGCTTATCAAAACTTGCATATATGTTATTCTTTCTTTCTTTAACAGACCCTATTGGGCCTTTCATTCTAACAATTCTTCTTAACATTTCATTTGGTTCTAACCTTCCATCAACAATTGCTTGATTGTTAACTTTTACACACAGTTCTAAATCTGCAGACTTGTTAGCTGCATCATTCCTTTCATTCAATACAATATCCTTCCTCTCATCATCATCAGTAGCGGATCTTTGTTTCTGCTCACTTATCTTAACAACTTTCTCATCTTCAAAGTTGTTTGAGTCAGAAAAACATACCTAAAGATTCACCATCTTCCCTTCTTCTGAAGAAATTCTTTCTTTTTCTTCATTAAACATTTCTTTTCCTTCACTTCTCAAAACAGCTTGCAAAGCTTCTTCATTCTCTGTAGCTTCCTGAGCTTCATTATTACGTGCTTGTTCTTCTTGAACAATAACATCCAATCTTTCATTCTCAACGATCTCATCAATCTTTCTTTCTCAGCGGCTTCTTGAACTGCTTTTTCTTCTTCTACTTTTCGTACTTAATCAATTCCTAGAAATCGACTCTTCAAAGCAAGCTATGCTTCCTTAGCATTCATGAGCATGCCAACTTGTACCAAGATGTCTTCCGGTAGGGTTTGACATATGAACCCCAACGATGAGTACATCTTCCTTTCATCTACAGCTACGCCAACTGTAGGTTCAACAACTTTCAAAAGCCATAATCTTTCAGAAATCCCCCCATCTTGATCGACCACACTTTGTAGTTCGATTTCATCAATATTGGAAGTCCCCCAAACACCATCGCGTCTTACCTATCTTTACTTTTTGTATGCTATTCTAGTTGGAATTGATTCCCGATCCTGAAACCAATCTCCAATAAATTACCGAATACTACAAACTTCTGATCACTTTACAAAGTGATTAATTTTCTTAGGCTTCAACCAATTGCAATCCACATGTCTCGTCTTCTTGATCCACTCAATAAAAATTTGCTCCACAATCAATTAAAATATTAATTGATATTGACTATACCACTATCTTTTCTCTATCGTAAGCCACTGCCACGAAAACACAAAAACAAAACCTTTTCTATTATTTGCTTATGTTCTCTTAGTCCACAACAAAGCTCCCAACTTTCCTACTAGGGTGGCCTTGCTACTTGTTCAATTCACCGACCCTTTTATATACATCACGCCACCCAAGAAATTAATATGATATTTCTTTGCGAGATACCTCAACCGAATTCTCTTCAATGATTCTTCAAAACCCTTCGAACATGAAACCCACAAACACAAATAATAATATTTGTGTTATATATTAATTTACCTCATTTTCTTATTCCTCTGAAAAACAGCAAACAACAACTCGATGATCAAACGAAAATAGAATAGATAACCAACTTCTCCTTCTTTCAACGAGCCTAAGCTCTGATACCAATTGTTAGCCCAGACGGATCAAACAATCATATCAAACGAACTTATCAAACAAGCGAACACGAGATATTGGGTGACAACCCTCGACTCTTTTCATATAATCAAACGAACATAACTTCACAAACATGTAAGGAGAAAAGACTCTATTGACTCTCTCTCAACCCTCACAAATAAAACTAATAAACTAGACCCTATTTATAGACCTACTAAACTTGCTATTCAAGACAATCACTTAACTTCCTCTCCAAGCCAAGACCTTTTCTAAACCTACTACAATTCAATTAACTAAAATAAAACATAACAAATAAAACCCTTAACTATATTATTAATTCAAGATTAATCCTTCAGATGGAACTGTCCTCCCCATGTTGTAGGGCACATATCCCATCCAACATGCGTACGGTCGATGCTACCAAGCATTCCAGGGAAACCATGCTTTTCACCGTGCACCTCGTATATGCGTTGTTTATCATACAAAGTTGGTTTGCGTAAATATCTCTGTGAGTAAATCGATATGATCCATATGTATAAACATTGTCAAGTAAACTTGCGTACAATATATAGAATATAACTAAACGAAATATATATGTATATATGTATACCTTGAAAGGAAAAATGAGGTGAGTGTTGTCATACCCAACCTATGGCGAAAATGCCGGAGTGTAAACTGATTGCTCACAGCTCTCAAGGTATATTGGAAATTTCAATATCTATTTAATAAAATTCGATTAAGACAAATTATTCAATACAATATCCAAAAAGACAAATTGTTCACCAAACAAGCATAAATCATAAAAAACAAAAGTCTTGTTTAATTTCTCTATCTTTATTCTTAAGTGTTCTTCCATAACTTGATTTAACTTCACATCACACGATGACCTGCATATGAATTAAAAATAAAGTAGATTTGTCAACACAAGGTTGAGTGAGCAACACACCAGTTTTAATGTACATATATGTAACATCCTAAAATTTATAATGTTGAATAAAGAAAGTTACGTTTAGTGATTTCGCATTATTAATTATTTAATAGCGAGTAAGGAGCGGATCATGGACTTAGATTAATTGAAATGGGTTAAATGAGAATTGGCCTTAGGTCCATGGGCTTTAAGGGATATAAATATCCCCTAAACCCTAAACTATCATTCATTCCATCTTATTCTCTAACACTCCAAAACACACCCACACCACACACACCGCCGGCGGCCGAGGGAGAGGAACGAGCGAGATCCGAGAGAGAGTGAGCGATTAGTTGTGATTAAACAAGTTAAACGAGATCCAAACAAGCACAAAAAGGTATGATTCTTGATCTTTGAAGTTTAAAGATCCAAGCTTTATAGTGTTTATACGACCGAAAACGGTTGGGGAGCGTAGTGGGTGATGTCGAACCATAACAAGGGTGTTAAAATCGCCAAAAATGCTTGATAGAAACCAAACAGCGGCTGAACTGGGCAACTTCGCCTTCAAAGCGATAACTTCGCCTTCAAAGCGATAACTTCGCCTGAGGCCAAGTTCGCCTAATTGATAACTTCGCTTACGACCAAGTTCGTCTAATTGATAACTTCGCTTACGGCCAAGTTCGCCTAACTGGTAACTTCGCCTGAGGCCAAGTTCGCCTAATTGATAACTTCGCTTACGGCCAAGTTCGCCTAACTGGTAACTTCGCCTGAGGCCAAGTTCGCCTAATTGATAACTTCGCTTACGGCCAAGTTCGCCTAACTGGTAACTTCGCCTGAGGCCAAGTTCGCCTAATTGATAACTTCGCTTACGGCCAAGTTCGCCTAACTGATAACTTCGCCTAAAGCTAAGTTCGCTTAAGGTTTAACTTCGCTTAAAGCTAAGTTCGCCTAAGGTTTAACTTCGCTTAAAGTCAAGTTCGATTAGGAAATAAATTAGTCAAGCTCGACCCCAGCCAGGGGCTCTGCCCCTTGGACCCTGCTAGGGGTTGCCGCCCCTAGACCCCGATGCCAGGGGCGCTGCCCCCGGACCCCCGTTCGTTGTGGGTCATATAAAGATAGAAATGCAATATGAGAAGTGATAGTTAATTGATACGTATACTTGTTATACAGTCAGCCGTGCACAACTGAAGAAAGGGATTACGATTAACGGTGAACGTAACCGTGTTCAGGTGAGTTTCTAGCCCCATTCCTTGTTATGTTTTCGGGGCTGTGTGCATACTCGATGTGTTGTTAATAAATTTATCCTAAGTGATAAGTGTATGCCATATGTGATATATGTGATATGTATGAATGATTGCTTGATGGTACGTGAACGATCTTCGGATATTGCACGTACCGTCAGGTTGTAACGCTATGTATAAGGTAAGTATGATATGTATGCTTATGTGTATGAATGTAATAAAGTTAATAAAAGAAGGAAAAGACGGTTGTATGGTTGTATGGTTACGAAAAGGGTACCGAGCCCTAATAATACTCGAGGTATGATGTATGGTTGTATGGTAACGAAGAGGGAATCGAACCCTACTAATATTCGAGAACTAGGGACCAGACCCTTATAATATCTGTGATGTTAGGGACCAGACCCTTATAATATCTGTGATGTTAGGGACCAGACCCTTATAATATCTGTGAGGTTATAGGGTGAAAGGCTCTTTAAAACGTAGGATTATGTATGTAAAGAAAGTACGAAGGTAAGAATGAAAGTATATGCACTTAGGTGTGTATGAAAGAAAGTTAAGAGGTTAAGTATGAAATGTAAGAATGTATTGTATGATTATGTGATTAACTAGAACTCACTCAGCGTAGCTGACTTTTAGTTTGCACGCAGGTGAGTAGGATGAGGCAGCTCGCTTGAGGAGACACGTGGCACTGAATAAGAGGCTGGCATCGAAAGACTCAAGACGTTTAAGTTTAATGTTTCGTTTATTTTGAAAGACAAAATGATGTTTTAAGACAAGACGTGTTTTGTTATGAAATGTTTTATG